>NC_066881.1:27490316-27790316 GCF_022985175.1 Labeo rohita
TCACAATTCTGCCTTTTTTTATTTTTTATAAATGAAATGAAGTCAGAATTGCAAGATATAAACTCAGTTGCGAGTTAAGTCAGAATTGCGAGATTTGCATTTGCATTTCTGACTTTTTTCTCGGACTTCTAACTTTTCTGCTCAGATGTGAAATTATAAACTTGCAATTGCTAGTTATAAAGTCTAGTTTTGAGGGGAAAAAGATTGATATGTTCTCAAATAAAGTCACAAATCGGAGAAAAAAAAAATTATATATATATATATATATATATGTATTTTTTTTTTTCTCCGATTTGTGACTTTATTTCTCAAAATTGCAAGTTTATTCTGACTTTATAACTTACAATTGTGAGTTTATATCTCACAATTCTGAGGAAAAAAGTCAGATTTGTGAGATAACTCGTAATTGCAAGGGGAAAAAAGTCACAATTACCTTTTATTCAGTGGCAGAAATGGGCTTCCATACTTTAGTCATTTATTTGATGATAAATTCAGTAAGACATAATTACTATTTTAAAAAAAAATATATATATTTAAGTAATTTATTCCTGTGATGGCAAAGCCAAATTTTTATCAGCTCATGAAACATTTCTTATTAATATCAATTATGGAAACTGTAATACTTTACAGAATTCTTTAAACCAAGTTTGAAAAAAACAAACAAAACTGCATTTATTTAAAAAATAAATCTTTTGTAAAATAAATCTTTACTATCACTTTTGATCAGTACATCCTTGCTGAGTGAAAGTATTAATTTTTCCAAAAAGCAAACAAAAAAAACTTTTAAATCTTTAAAAGCATTTTCTTGTTCCAGTATTACATCAGTTTTTCTGTCATTTGAAAATTCCCTCAAATTATATGATACCCACTGACTTCCAAACCATAGTTCCTGCCCAAACTATGAAACATCACTTTCTCACCACCGTTCCCTGAAACATCCAAAAGGAAATCAATAGCAGTTTACTCATTCAGCACAGAAACTCTTTTTAAAGTGCCATGGGGAAATACTTGAAAAACCAAGGATATTTTATAATACAGAAACTCTGAATGGAATCTGTCTGGAGTCTCTCAAGAACTGCAGTGCTATTGTTCAGATCTGATAAGCACATCTCAAGCCCACCATCCATTCGTAAACGCTCCTAATGGCTCTTAATAGCCCTTCATCTATTCACGCGCAGAATAAACGAGTGCAGTAATTACCCTGCCTGCGCCTGGTGGAGGATTCAGTCTGTTTATTCATAAAGAGAACAAGGTGCATCCTTAGCGCTGAAGCATCTGTGTACCCTATGTAACACAATAACATACTTAAACTAATGAAAGATGATTTTTCATTTGGAAGGCTGTTCACAAGTAAACACTCAAATACATACTAACACCAGCATACAAAGATTCTGGTATGACCTACTGCATTTGAAACTAATACAGTATCCCAAGTTAATGTTTTTAAAAGTGTTCAACCAAGGCTACATTTATTGATCAGAAACAGTAATATTCTGAAATATTACAATTCAAAATAAGTTTTCTATTTTAACATGTTTTAAAATATAATTTACTCCTGTAATGCAAAGCTATATTTCAGCAGCCATTATTCCAGTCTTCAGTGTCACATGATTCTTCAGAAATCATTCTAATATGCGGATTTGCTGCTTAAGTAACATTTCTTACTATTATCATCTATTATTATTATTATTATCATTGCATATATTACATAATATCTTACAGTAATATACTGGTCTCTTATTAGCAGTAGTTAATTCTAGTTTTACATGCACATGGCATAGCTGAAAGCAGGTACCATTTTAAATAAACGACAGTGAGAGCTTGATTATCATATTCATGCGCAGGCCTAATAATATCACAAACTAGCCTGAATCCTAATCTTTCTAGCAAGTGATTCAAAGTGAAAGATGATTTTCTCTTGAGACCCTCAGTAGCCTAGAGACATTTCACACAGACAGATCCTGAGTGAAGACTAGAAGACAGCACCTATTGAAATACAAGAATTCTATAATGAATCAACACTGTATACGGCATGACTAGAATTTTAGGTTTTTAGGGGGAAAAAAGTAGTGGCTACATGGCTTACTGAATTAAAATGCTGATAACTTCAAGAAAAGATGAGACATAAGCACATGACAGTATGACTAAAATATTAAAGTGTTAAAAATACATAAATAAAGCATAATTTATTATAACATTTTTTCACCGGATGTGTAAAACAACCCCATTACTACCTTGTCAAAACCGGCCCTGTTCACAGCGAGCTGTTTTGGTGCTATCCCTTTAAATGCTAATGAGCTCTGCTCACCCCGCCCCTCTCTTCCGTTGGGTGACGAGTGGTTTAACAGACTGTAAATTTAGCTGCGGAACTTGCTAACTAGCACGTTATTAGGAAAGGTGATTTGCATTAAAAAAAAAAAACCTTATACTCACTTCTTCTGTAGGTGAAGCTGGATCATGAATGATTCGCACGAACATAGACGCATTTAGGTAGTACGGGGATCAGGGAACATTCCCTTCAAAAACAAAAGTAATCCACTTTATCTTCATCAGGTCAGATGTCGGGAATAAATGATGACTGCTATGTTCATTATTACATCCAACAACAAAACACCTCAATCACTAGGAGACATTCTTGTCTTCCCCTGCTCCGGCGTTGAAACAATGGTGGACTGTTCACAGCTCACTCAGGGCGGGTCTGTACTAAAACGCCAGTGTTAATCAACAATCATGGGAGGGGCCTGTGCAACTACATCATTCTGCCAAGAATCTTAGAACAGCCTAATTTGAGAAAGTGATGATGATTTATGGGGATTTAAAAAAAAAAAAACTCTGGGTGGATTTTTATCATTATAGGGTGGATGTGTACACACACTGACAACACACATTTATGTTCAAACAACATGTAAAAGTGATTTTTGCATCCGGCAACCCCTTTAAAGGCGTCACACCGACAGAGGCCGCTCCCATGATAGTTAATTGACATGAGGGTCTTACCTCAGATCAGCTGTCACAGTCCGACCTCCATTGTTTCGATGCCGGAGCAGGGATTCAAGTTAGACAGATGTCTAAATAATTAGAGCCCGACCGATTTATCGGCAGGCCGATATTAGGCATTTTCCAAACTATCGGTATCGGCATTTATAATGGCCGATAAATGAATATTTCAAAAATAAAGTAAAAACGGACGAAACACCCTTCAACCATGTCATGAGTGTTGGCGTTGTATAGTTTGTCCACCAGAGGGCACTCTACACCGTCCCTGTTGGCAACACTCGTGTATAACGCGCCACACATCCTGCCAACCTGCTGATCCAGCCAGAGTCGGGCAGAGAGATCCGCAAGTGAGATCATCGGTGAAGTGTGTTCAAGGTGAGTTGGTCACGAGACATACATTGCTTGAATAACAATTAAAAGAACATCCCCATTAGTTCTCTTAACTCAAATAAGCATGACAAAATTCGTGACTATCATGTCCAGTTTTGCTGCTGTTAAATAAGCCTAGAGTGAAGCGGAATTAGCTAGTAATTACGTTACGTTGTTACAGTGTAGTTGACTGACTGTCCTTTTAACTTTTGACAATGAGACTGAAGTATTTCTTTAATAGCGTGACAGTTATAGCAATGAGACGTATCATCTCTCCTTGGCCTGTTATATTGAAAATGTATGTTTTACAATTTGCAGTATGACGTTATCCATTGCTAACTTATGGCTCATCATAGACTAGCTATCCACAAAGCTAGCTAATGCATCAGTGGAAGACCGCTAATGTTAACATTAATGAGCTTGGAAACCACAACAAACTTATTCTGCCTAAATAAAGTAATGATTACTGTATTTATAACTAGCATATCTGTAGTTACAGTCCCTGCATTGTAAAATGTAAGTTAGACTTGCGAGGAGTGAACATTTAGACATAGAGAAAAAGTATCAAATGTAGCTTGTGCATAAAAGATAGCTTTTCTTTTACATGTGTGTGAAATCCAATGAGGCCAAGTGTGCGTTGCAGACTGTCGTTCAGCCGCAGCATTAACGAGTCACATATTCAGAACTTTAATATATTTTGATGTTCCTCTGTTCTGTTGTGACAATAAAAGAAACAAGTTTCTTTTTTAAAATGCATTATCATATTATGTTAGTTAAAACTCATAAATAACTACAAATAACTAATGTTAGGGAAATCTGTTAATGTTTTGTTGCGCGTTTCCTAAATAAAAAATAAATAAATAAAAAATATCGGCCGATATATCGGAATATTGGATTTTAAAACCAATAAATATTTGTATCGGTATCGGCCTTCAAAATCCTTTATCGGTCGGGCTCTATAAATAATGATGTAATAATGAACATAGTGGTCGTCATTTACTCTCTCAGAGCAGCAGAGAGAAGAGAGGGGCGGGGCGAGCAGAGCTCATTTGCATTTAAAGGAACAATCCCTCAGAATGGGATGATTTTTATGATCATTGCAGGGGGGGTTTCAGGACATCATGGGGGGCTAAGCCCCCCATTGACGCTGGGCCTGTCGTATTATATTGTTACAGTGAAATGCAGTTGCTTACATCGTATCGTATCGTTTTTGGTCCTATCACTCACCCCTGCTGGGCTTTCAGAGTTCATCAGTCCACCCAAGTAAACTCTTCACGTACCTGCACCCAAGTGCCTAGAGAAGCATTCAACATCCAAAGCTCAATACTAACAGCATGTTCATCGATAGATCTGTTTCTGTTGACAGAAGTTACAGTTTCCATACAGAAGGAATCAAATAACACGCAGTCAAATAACACCACCCACATAAGCTTGTATGTGTAAACTGACACTATAGTGTATTTACACATTTGCTGTGGAGGCCGTTTTCATATCATACACCACAGTAAATGTAGTCTGTTTTCCTCCCTAGGATAGTTGTTCTTTGCTCAGTTCAACCTTACATTTTGATCTAACACCAAACAATAAGCAACGCTATTGAAACCCAAAGAACCAAAACTTTCATAAGAAGTATTTTCCATGTCAGAGTATTCAAGGGACCCAATCTCAAACCTCTTTTAAATGGCCCACGAAATGCAAACAAATCAAAGGTGTGTGCATGGTTGTGTGAAGCTGCTCTTGAATACAAAAGCTAGCTGCCACTGCATTCTGCTAGCTCTGTATATGTTTTCAAACCTACGCAACGCTTCCCTGTCCCCTCATAATGAACTGCCACTACCACTGGGTATTTAACATGTGGGTAATCATCTGAAAGCAGTGAATGTGTGTAGTAACCATGGAGACTGATAATCAGTATGATGCAGTTGGAAATCTCTGGAGACATGCTCACCAATGCAATACTCAATACACAAGCTCAGCAGAATTTGTAAAGAAATTTGCACTGTGTTAGGAAACATAAAAATAAATAAATACCCAATGCAAAATATGATAAATTATTATTGTTATTAATATTATGATTATTACAGAGAGAACAATTAAATACTCAATACTTATTTAATTATTATTATTATTATTATTGTTGTTGTTGTTGTTGTTAAAAGACTTTAAAAAGTGAATGGCCACTTTAAATACATAGTAATAAATGTCCAGAGTTGTGTTGCACCAACAGGGGGCGTAATGTCTGAGAACCACTGGTTTAGGGCATCCAAGTTCAACTCAGGTGAAATTCATCTCAATCTCGCTTTAAGAATCTGACCCTATAATCCTTGAGGCTTTTTCTTATGTTGCTGACCACTGTTCCAGACATTGGCCAGCTAGCTACATCATCAAACTCTGGCAAGCAGGACCAATCAACTCCTACACCAAAAAAGACCAAGCTCAGCACTTTTCAGCCAAGAGCAGGCTTTTCAGCCAAAACCAGATCTACATTCATTAGCTCATTGCATTCAAAACAATGCTGCATGTGGAGAAAATAAGCGAATGTGATTCGGCTGACTCAAGAAGATGCTTGTGTGGCTATTTTATCGTATTATCATCAATGAAGTGTTCTCCACCATGTGGTTTCTGTAAGAATATCCTGTGTAATTAACAGTAAGAGAAGGTCCTTGACTTCAAAAGGATATCTTCTGCATGACTAATGGAGTCTGAATCAGAATGTCACTTAGTGCTAATGACTATGTGTTTGACCTTCATAGCAATTTAAAATGATTAAAAGGTTCTTATGGAAACCTTCTGATGTAATTTCGAAAAGACTAAGTTAAGTGAGTGGCCATTTACATTTTTACCATCTGACTGAGATGACTGGGAGGCCAGGAAAATTTCAGATAAAAAAGTGTGATATTATTTACTTTTCTACTCTTCTTTAAAAACTGGATTATTTTATTCTATTGAGTAATAATTACAAAAATAGTATTAAATTTTTTACAATTTTCGATTTTCGTTGTCTTTGTAATGTTACTATTTTTCTCAAATGGACCTAATATTAATATAAGACTTTGAAAATCCTGAAGTGTTTCCACTGTTGTGTGCCGTATGCATTAGACGTTCAGCTAATGGTCCGTGGGCGTGATGCCCGAGGCTGAGACTAGGTTTAGATATTACTGTTATAAATGTTTAATAACAAATGTGCCCACCGATGGGCCAGTGACGGTTAACAGGATAAATGCTAAAGAATTTTAGGGGTCCCTGGTATCAAAAAGTTTGAAAACTTAATCATTCCTATTGGAATGTGACTTTATAGGTTCTCCATTTATATAGTATCATCATTTATTTCTTTATTCGTAAACACTTCTGAAGAGGCTATTTTGAAGGCATCATAGCTTCAAGTAACAGTTCTTCTTTTTGACAGGGAAGATTAAAATCTGCCTGTGCCAGAGGCTTGATGCTGAATCAGGCCAGTGAGTGTTTCTCACAAAAAGCGTTTTAAAATAAATCGACGTGTCAAGAGGAGCTCAGACAAAGTGCATTGGCAATGAGGGCAGCGGTCAGAGCTCAAAGTCTCAAAATGCCACGAAAGTTCAGCCTCAAAGACGTGACAGATTTCAATCAGAACTTTTGCGACTCAGACTCAGCAAAAACTGACACAGTGAGCATCAGGGAATGCCATTTGGTAGGTACTGGTATAATGAGCACACAATCTGAACCCAAAAGTAATGGAAAAGTAGTAAGATTTAATGAGTTATCTTTCACTCTGTTTCTTGCATTAGCCAAAATATGCCTTCAGCCCAGAATGGCGAGTCGTAAAATGCTGGATGATCTATGATGGTAACTGCAGCCAGGGTTAGTTAAGTAAAACTACACTCTTAAAACTTGGCTAAAGGTTCTCTATTGGCATCATTATATGGTTCCATTAAGAACTTTTAACATCCATGGAACCTTTTCATTGCACAAAAATAACCTTTTAACTTACAATTTTCTCAGTTTATGTCAGAATTGCAAGAAAAAAATTGGAATTGTGAGATATAAAATCGGACTTCCTTTTTTCTCTGTATCTTAGTTCTTAGTTAGAGATATAAACGTAAAGTTAGTTTACAGAACAAAAATTGACAAATAATGTACTTACCCCTTGTCATTCAAGATGTTCATGTCTTTCTTTCTTCAGCCATAAAGAAATAGTTTTTTGAGGGAAACATTTTAGGATTTTTCTGTAATGTCCAATGTCCAGTGTCCGAAATGCAGTTTAAATGCGGCATCAAATGATCCCAGCTGAGGAAGAAGGGTCGTATCTAGCAAAACGATTGGTCATTTTCATAAAAATAATACAGATTATATACTTTTTAATGTCAAACGTTTATCTTGTCTCACTCTACCTATACAGTTTTTTTTTTTCCGGTTTATGACGGTTAGGGTATGTCGAAAAATTCTAATCTCATGTTCTCCCTCAACTTCAAAATCATCTTATATCGCTGTTTTACCTTTTTTTGTTAGGGCTGTTAACTTGCAAAGACTGGGTTGGTAAGAATGATTTTGAAATGATTTTTGAAGTTGAGGGAGAAAATACGATTTGAGTTTTTCGACATACCCTAACAGTCTTGAGCCAGAATACACAGAGTTCAACGAGAGCAAGACAAGATGAGGGTTTGGCATTAAAAAGTATTTAAATTGTATTTTTTTTTAAATAAAAATAACCAATAGTTTCGCTAGATAAGACCCTTCTTCCTCGGCTGGGATCATTTACAACCGCATTTGGGATCGTTTGAAGCCGCATTTAAACTGCATTTTGGAAGTTCAAAATCGGGGCACCATAGCAGCCTATTATATGGAGAAAAATCCTGAAATGTTTCCCTCAAAAAACACAATTTCTTTATGGCTGAAGAAAAAAAGACATGAACATCTTGGATGACAAGGGGGTGAGTACATTATCTGTAAATTATTATTATTATTATTATATAAATGAAAAAATGAAACTTCAACTAAAATGAAAATGAAAAAAAAAATTCAAAATATTTTTTTTTTTAAACAAAAACTATAAGTGTATCTCAATACTAAAGTAACACTGCAGCTGTCTTGTGGAAGTCATTAGGCCTGATGATTGCTTGGCACGGCTGTAAGGCTGCCACAAAATGTGAGCCTATTGTACAAGAAGAGATGCACAGGATTACCCCTAATGATTCCCTATTCTAGCATGATAATGTGCCCATGTGCACTGCTAAACTCAAAGCGATTAAGTAATTGTTAAAATGGTGTCATTTTGAAGTCACATATGCCTCATAACTCTCTCTAAATTGCGCACAAACCCAGAGACTTTTCCCTGCCCATTTCCATCTCTTTTTGAATGCATCTGTGAGCTCTGTACATAGTGTTTGGTAGCTTTCCTCCCTTCTATGTTTGTCTCTGCAGTGCAGATCTCTCTTGCTGATAACTGCCAGTTCTTTGTAGTGCCAGCTCTGCACTGAGCTCAAGCAGCATGAAAGAGCACAGTCTCCTCTCTCACACACACGCTACGGAGCAGGGCCATGTTATTTTGTAATGGCATCATGAGCGTGTCTGGGACATCGGTGCATGACTTCAAACAGTTAGAGATGAAATATGAATGTGTTGCCATCTGGGTGACTGTGGTACAGCTCTGCAGTGCAGTATCCCATTGATTCTGGGAACAGCTCCGTTTTTAGTGGATTTCCCTAGATGTCCTTGCAGGAAGATGCCATGTTACATGCAAGTTAAGCTCTGTTGAAAGAATTAGAGGCATGCTGCAGTGTTTCCCCTGCTATTATATTAGGGGGGCGGCCCTAACAGGTTTATACCTTGTTATTTTATTAAACAAACTAAATGGTCTTATGTTATTCATCTTATTTACACGACGGCAATGTCATTTCTGTCTCTACATGGACGCGCCTCCGTGAAAACACGGACGGGATCGTGGAGTCTATTCAAAAAAACGGAATCTACTGTATATCGCTGAATTCCACAGAATTCGTCTTTTAATGGAAATCAACATTGTGTCAAATATGCTTAACTTGCATTTAACATAAAATGGACTTTCTTTAATTTTCAAGTTATTTTTAAATCATTAGTTTAATTCCCCATTATACATCAAAATGTATACTCATTTGCATATGTTAGTAATTTGGTGAAAATATCCGCATTCCAGCCATCCAGAACTGCTAAGAGTGGCAGATGCTTTGCTGTAGCATGACAAATGCTCTCAGAAATTACCATTAATTTATGCTGACACCACCCATATGTTTTTAAACTCATTGTTTAGGGTCTGCAACAGTCTCTCCATATGCAATTAAAGAAAAGCATCATTCAGCAATATAGAGTAAGACATGGCCTGAAGATACACTCACTTAAACACACTGTTACAGTATGTCCAAACATTCAGATCACGGTCAGACCATATCTGTCTATATGCAGACATTTCATTTCATTGTGATATTTACTTGGCAATTACACTCTGAGCTGTGGGTTTGCTGGTAAATACACACAAGTACTGACAAGACATTTGTGTTTGTGTGTGTTACTCAGAAGACTATGAAAACAAGTGGCTGTAGACTGTGTGTGTGTGTGTGTGTGTGTGAGTGTGTTGGTGCAGCAGGTCAGTGAACCCTGCAGTATCCAGCTAGAAGAACAGATGCCCGGGATGTCACACTCTGTTGTGACCCTGCTCACGGACATGCAGAGAGAAGCATAACCCTGCCAGTTGCCCACTGTTTGTTTGTCTGTGTGTGTGTGTGTCTGGGGCTGTGTCCTGTAATACTGATCATTAGAGGCATCTAAGTGGGCAGTAGGGTGGATTTTTCATTCACTGAATCTCTTGTTTACCACAAAGACTCATTTACTGATTTGTTCAGTGTCTCTTTCTGTAAGTAGCATCATTACACCAGTAGGTGGCTACATATTCTGAATGAGTCATTCTATCATTCAGTCGCATGATTAATTCAAAAACATGAATGACTTTGTTCATCAGTTTGTTCACCCATTTATTCACCAACATTATAAAAAAATTAACTGTAGTCAGACCTAGGGATGTAACAATTCACTTAACTCACAATGCGATGCGATTCATGCTACTGATTTCACAATATGATTTTCTCACAAGTTTTTAGTAACAAAATGAGGTTAAAGACAAATTCTAAATGAAAAAGTGTCCTTTTATAATGCTTGGACAAAATGCTGCACATTTCTTAGTAACTGAAATATGTCTCATAAAAAACTAAACTAAAATTTTAAAACAAACCCCAAATCATACAAATACAAGAAATGTCTTCACATAAACTTTGAAATTAAAGTCCCCATGAAATCAAAATTTAAGTTTATTGGCTTCTAGTATAAATATGTTAGCCTTAAGGTTACCTGTAAGCTAGTGTGCTCCCAAAACAATGACAAAATTTGCATTTAGAAGATAACTTCCGCCAATATGGATGAACGATTTCAGCTTCTCATCAAACTTTCTGTCCTAGCAAATGCTCTCTAGAATCTGAAGTGTCCCACCTCCTACACTAAGTACACTAAATAGATGCTGAAGCTGCAGCTAAATTTGGTTATGATTCAGACACTGTGAATATGCATTGCGTTGGGGTGATTTAAGTCTGGTTTTGCTTTGTGTCACACAAACCGCTGCAGTGCGCACAGCCTCCTCTGGTCCAGAGACACAGTTCCATGGAGTGGATCGGCGCAGACCACAAAACGTATCAGACACATTATGAATTCTACACAGAACAATGTTTTATATACAGATTGTGGCTGTCATACGCTGTCAAATGTGGCTCAGCTCAACAGCTCTGGCCCAAGCTGTGATATAAACAAAATGCTATTGGCTATTTTAAAAAGGGGCAGGACTGCTGGATATGTCCTGCCCTGTCTTCTTGTTTCAGTTGAAATTATATACATTTCAAAGCACTTGTGGTCCTTTAAATGCAACCACTGAATTTTAATCATGTTCAAAACATAGTTGCTGAATACATGCATTTTTTTTAATAGATTGTATAATTTTGAAATTTGAGGTTAAGACAGAATGGTCTGACTTTAGCTTTGTGAAATTATACTACATAAAACATCTTAATGAAACACAAATAGCAGATTGCAAATTCACTCTTTGACAGCAGGTGGCAATTATGGAACACCAGCAATATAGTGCAAAGCAGTGCTGGGCTTATGAACACTATTTTAATATGCATTATATAGGCAACTTCGGTTCTGGAGTGCCACTGTCCTGCAGAGTTTAGCTCCAATTCTAATTAAGCACATCTGAACAAGCTAATCAAGGTCTTTAGGATCACTAAGGCTACAGGCAGGTGATTTTTATTATTTTTTTTCCCCCCCCAGGGTTAGAGCTAAACTCTGCAGGACATGAGCACTCCAGGACCAACGTTGCCTATCCCTGATCTAAACTTTTCTAAAGACAGTTCCCCTCAGTTCACCCCCCCCCACGATTCATTTACATCTCAACTAATTTGAATCGTCACATATTGGTATCGATTTTCAACCGGCACGGGGTGCATCGTTAACTTGCATCCCTAGTCGGATCAGATTTTGAATCATTCCACTATATTTGATTCATTGATTCTTTTGTATCTGTTCACCACAGATATTTGTTCATTGATACATGACTCATCCTGTAGGTTTAATCATTACCAGTGTTGCAGAGTCTGTGGTTTTCCTGTGGAATTGGGCTACTTTAACACTGTTGCCGCCGGTTGTTTTTCATGTTTGCGGGTTGAACTGACACCAACAGCATAATATTTAGACCCTGGAATGCTAATTTTACCAGGGAAATCCCACCAAAAAAAAAAAGTGCATTTTGGCCCCAGGAATGCGCTTTAGTTTTTTTTTTTCCTAGTTTTGAATCGCAATTGGGTGGGTTTTGTTGTGAATTACACCAGTAGACGGCCACAAGTATTGCTTTGGGTATTGCTTTGTGATTGTGTCATTCACTCAAATTATTCTTTCAAAACCATGAATGAATCTTGGTATGTAGGGTAGGCATTTTTGTTACACTGGTTGAAAGTCTCTTTACATTCTGATAGCAGTGAATTTCTGTGGAAGTCTCAGGACCATAAAATGCTTATCCAATCACTGCATTCAGTTTGAATGCAATGATAGGATCTCGTACCTGCCTGTCAACCTATACCTCCCTTGCACAAATAGGGAGAGTTTGGGGCGTGACTACTGTAGGCTGAGCCAGAGGGTGTGAAAAAAGAAGTTCAGATTCAGTTATAGAATTTCAAGCCAAAATTCAAAGACTTGCTAAAATACACAAAGACAGACAACGGGGAAAAACAAGGATAAACGTTGGCAGCGTTTTTACAAGATGGAGGAATTGATGGAATGTGTGGGTTCAATTGATAAAACAAACTTGTGTGTGTGTGTGTGTGTGTGTATATATATATATATATATATATGCAAGTCTATCCCAACCTCTCTCTGTCCCCTGCTCCACCGCAGCCTATAAATCCTGCAGAAGAAAGACTGCAGTTTAACAGACTGGAGTCACGCCAGCATCCCTGCTCTAGATCAATACATAATAGATCGACCGTAAGTCCCTTGCTGAATCTAATTGATGAGCTTGCGCTGCAGGTGTCTCCCCAAACAGAGCTTTCCACACTAATGTCCTGACAGTGTGAAGTGCCCAAGTAATCTGACAGTTAGCTCGCAGCCTTCGAATTAAATATACAATACTAATCCAGCTCAGTCTGTAAACACTGAGACAAGTGGGCTAAAACTCATCAATAAAATGCTGCCCTGCAAGATTTATAAAGTACTGTTCTTCTAAATAAGCAGCACTTAAAGAGAATACATTCATAGAGCAAGAAAAACTAATGCAAAAAAAATTCTGTGTAAACAAAACAATGTTGCATGTTAAGAGAAAGAAAAATAGCAGTAATACATATGTAAAACATCAGTAGTTGGTGACTAGTGACTGTCTTTTTGACTGAATCAATTATAAGTCTGATTGGTTCAAGATAGTCCTATACTGATTCATTCTAGTGAGTCACTGAATCATTCACTCAAACATTTTGTTCAAAAAAGAGATTCACTGAATCACACGAAGATGTACGGTAATTCTGCTGTGACAGAACTGTTTAATAGTGTTATACAAAAAAAATATTGTCTGTAATTACAATAATATTTATTTTATTTATATGCAGACATACATAGACCTGTACATAAAAATTTAATTATATATAACAAATAATAAGACTTTCTTAATTTTTTTGTTCTGTAATTCAAACAAGAAAATGTAAACGTCTGAAGTGAAGCTGGGATGAGATCTCTCCCCCTCACTAGTGCAATGAACAAGAGACAAAAGCACCCATTTCCACTCACGCAAAACGCCTCGTAGTCGGGATTACGTGCATCCAAACACAAACGTATCAGGAGCAACATGTTAAAGTTATTCTTAGACTAAAGCTCTGTATCAAACTGATTGATGTCAGACAGAAAAACAACTCGCAACAACATAGATGTTGTGTGCCACGGCTGACTGCTGTAAAATATATTTGATTAAAACGCTTCAATTAAATGGCTGGATGTGTATCAAAAGCCAACTTAAAACGGCCCACTGGCTTCCAAACAGGGACGCAGAGTTCTTACAAAAGCCAAGATGTGAACAGAAAGAGTTTGGCAGTGAAGGCGCGTGAGTCACATCAGTGTAATGACTCACTGCAGGTTTATTACAGCCTCTTACTTCTGCCACCCTGCATTAGATTTAGCGGCTGATGGAGGAACGGCTCAGGTTTACAGATTCCTCTAGCTTAACGTTCAAGATGAAATGAATCTTAGTACTTATAAGTAGGCTAATAACTAAACACTGCATATCTGTATAAAGCAGTGTGGTTGTTTAACAAGTAAAACAGAAACATTCTTCTTTTATTAAAGCTAAAGTTGCTGATTTCTGAATACACAGGGTTCCAAAGAAAATGTGACCCTGGACCAGTCATAAGTCACATGGGTATATTTGTAGCAATAGCCAACAATAGATTGTATGGGTCGAAATTATCGATTTTTCTTTCATGCCAAAGATCATTCTGATATTTAGTAAAGATCATGTTCCATGAAGATATTTTATAAATTTCCTACTGTAAATATATCAAAACTTTTGATTGTAATATGCATTGCTAAGAACTTCAGTTGGACAACAAGTTGGATTTTCTCAATATTTAGATTTTTTTTTTTTTTTTTTTTTTGCACCCTCAGATTCCAGATTTTCAAATATTGCCCTACCCTAACAATAGATAAATGGAAAGCTTATTTATTCAGCTTTCAGATTATGTATAAATCTCAATTTCAAAAAATTGACCCTTATGACTGTTTTTGTGGTCCAGGGTCACAAATGTTGGGAAAACTCTTTGTGTCCAGTGTTTCCTGCAAACAAAAACACAGCGCTAACCATGATTTTTTTAATTTGTGAACAAACGACTCTTTCTTACTAATGAGTCAGTTTGACAGAAGAGAAGAAATTGTTGAATAAATTTATTATTTTTGTTTTCTTTGCGCATAATATTCTTATAGCTTCATAAAATTATGTTTGAATCACTGATGACACGTGGACTAATTTAACAGTGTCCTTACTATCTTTCTAGGCCTTGAATGTGGTAGGCGCGTTGCTGTCTATGCAACGTCAAAATGCTCTTGGATTTCATCAAAAGAATCTTAATTTGTGTTCAGCAAATGAACGAAGGTCTTATGGGTTTGGAAAGACATGAAGGTGAGTAAATAATGACAGAATTAAAAAAAATTTTTTTGGATTATTCAGCTAGTTTGTAGATTGAATCTAACTCAGTCAGTCAGTGAATCATTCATATATGTCCACAAATGACTCCCTCCCTGAACTGCGACTTTTCTTTTACATTTGATTTGAAATTAATATGACAGGCTGGACAAATAAATAGCCCCACCCCTAAACTAATGCCATTTGTTGAGCCAATGTAAAAGCACCACATTTACTTTTTGTTGAAATCAACCTAAAATTGTTTATTTGAAGTTGCTGTTGCAAAGTATTACTGTGGGGGTATGAGAAAGAATATTAACATTTAAAAAATTAATTTTCATGTCAGCGCTGTTGCACTCCGGGCGTCCCGTGTTCGAATCCCGACTCAAGGACCTTTCCCTCCCCCATCTCTCTCTCCCACTTTGCTTCCTGTCACTTCTGATCTGTCCTGTCGAAATAAAGGCAAAAATGCCAAAAAATGAATAAATAAAGAAAAAAAAGAATTTTCATTTTACGGTGAGCTATCCCTTTAATCAGTTATTCATTTAGCTTGTAGATTGAATCTGACTCAGTCAGTGAATCATACATAAATGTCCACAAATGACTCCCTCACCGACGAGTGAGTCATTTTTCTTTTACGTTTGATTTGAAATGTTTGATTGGCTGGACACGGAAATAACCCCGCCCCTAAACTCACACCATTTGTTGAACCATGTAAAAGCACAATAGCATTTACTTTTTGAGGAAATCAACCTGCAATTGTTCATTTAAAGTTGCTGTTGCAAAGTATTACTGTGGAATATGAGAAAGTATATTAACTTCTTAAAAATGACTCAAACATGAATTTTCATTTTTGGGTGAACTATCACTTTCATCGGTTATTCATTTAGTTTGTAGATTGAATCTTACTCAGTCAGTCAGTGAATCATAGATGTCCACAAATTTTCAATTCAAAATAAATGATTCGCTGGACAAATAAATAGCCCCGCCCCTAAACTTACAACATTTGTTGAGCCAATATAAAAGCACCACAGCATTTACCATTTGGGGAAAACAGCCTACAGTGGTTGACTTTAAAATGCCCACTCAAAATATTAAAGAAATAGTTCACCCAAAAATGAAAATTCTGTCATTAATTACTCACCCTCATGTCGTTCCAAACCCGTAAGACCTTAGTTCATCTTTGGAACACAAATTAAGATATTTTTGATTAAATCGGAAGGTCTTACGAGTTTGGAATGACATGAGGGTGAGTAATTAATGACAGAATTTTTATTTTTGAGTGAACTATTCCTTTAATGTGGGATATGAGAGTATTATAAACATCCTAAAATGACTAATTTCATATTTTCCGTACCACACCTCAAAGAAAGCCCAAAAGGCCCAACAGATGTCTGAACTGCCAACTTAAAGCTTTTAGCAATCATAGAAGCTGCCAGAATTTGGCTGCAGGCAGGCCTAAACCACTGCAACAGTATGAGTAAACCGCTGGGTGTAAGCCAGAGCTGAAACCAAAGATCAATGAGTGTTTAACATCCCACCTCATTCACCATATTACACATAAACATACTCTAGAGTACAGCAGCTTCCGTTGATTCTGCCTCAGCCTCTGAAGCAGACCCTTTAAAGATCCAGAAACACACATATGAGTCCAAAGAATCATTAGACTATCCAAAGAACAAGTTATTACAAATAACAAGTGCAGATCTGTTTCAGAAGCAGGAGTTCATCAGTGAGTCAGAGTCGATTTGTAGTTCATTTCTCCAGCTGGTGCTGGTCATCACTTCAGATTGGACACTTGGGGATGATGGTTACTCATACTGCGAATTGTGCATAAATGAGATGTCAAGGTATGACAAAGCTGCTTGCCACAATATTCTGAGAGAAGCCTTCACAAAAACTGCTGATATTTCTGTCGGTGCTCATACAAATTTGATACAGACCACAAAACCAGAGCAAAATGTGAACTCAGAGTAGTATTCTGTCCTGATTTCTTAGATTAAAGCTAAAAAATAAAACAAAACCTTTGTAGGCATCTAGAAAATGCAAGCTAATGCAACAAGAATTAATATAAATAATGGTTTGGATCACCAGTGCACACACACACTCAGCTTCTGGGGAAACAGCATGTACAGGGTTCATACATCAGATGAATGGGAAAGTATGGGACATGTAATCAACCTGATGCAGCCAAGCAGCTCACTGCTCACATGACTGTACAGCTATGAAATCAGGGCGCACCTAAATCTGAATAACAACAACATTATACACACAAAAGTTCATTTTAAAAATTGCAATAATTGTAATACATGTGCTTTTACTGCAAATATTGTATGTGTGTGTGTGTGTGTGTGTGTGTGTGTATATATATATATATATATATATATATATATATATATATATATAAACAGCATGTAAAATGTACTACATAATCTGCGGTTTTCCAGTAATTTAACACTTTCAGAGCCAATAGGAAGAAGCCAGCATCTAAATCAAGCCAGTGAAGTTTCTGTCCTGTCTGCAATAACAAGCAGATGCACTTTTACATCATCATCTGGAATGAAGGAATGATTTGCTTGCTGTGTCTGAGCAGAAAGAGTAGATGATATCCTGAAGAAAATAACAGATAATCAGGCTATTTCTTAATTCCTTGTCAGAAATTTTATATAATTTGGAAGCAGAAATGCTTAAATGCTTCTTTTTGAAATGACACTATTAGAATTGATTCCAAATTATGACAAAATGTGAATTTACTTTAACCTCAACGATAATCTGTTTAGATTGGTATTCCAGTCATAAAAGGTGCAGAGAACAGCCAAACATCTGCACTGGTGATGCGTAAAGGAGACAGGTGTTTCTCGGTGTTTCTCCGCGTAATGCTATTTTTCGCATGCACTCCATTTAAATTACAGAGACTTGTTTTAAAGCAACAGATCACATTAAACTGCGCGTTAACACATGTAGGAAAGCAGACCGCCGTACAGAATGAGGTTAAATCGAGAATCGTGTTGCGGACGGAGCCCGTTGCGCACGTACCTCTCACTTTGGTCAGGGTGAGCACCGGACTGTTACAGGCGGACAGCGGCGCGACCCGGGCCGAATGTTTCTTCATATTGACGAGCTCGGACAGACGGAGCTCAAGCCGCATCGACTACATCCCTAAAGCTGATTGTGACCGAACTGCTCTCGATGTCTCGTGCGCCTCCTCTACCCCTGATCTCTGCTCTCCCCTCCCACTAAACACTCTGCGGTATCCTCCTGCATTCTCCACGCGGGACAGTCACGGTGCTGCAATTCATTTCTTTTGCCCAATAGAGAATTGCACCGGAGTTTTTACAGCTTGGGTAAATAAACCTCTGCAATGGTGTTGATTCTGCCAGCTGCGTCGCTGTACTTCAACATGTTAGCCCCCTTTATCTGTAAATGTAATCGGAGTAATATGAATGTTTAAAGAGAATGTTAACTAAAAATTATTTAAAATATAAATAAAACATACGCAGCAAACACAATGAGTTAACAGTTAAATAAGGGGAAACAGAAAAATAGCTATTTAAGAAAATATTTGTACTATATATATATATATATATATATATATATATATATATAATAAAATGATTGATAATAATAATAAAAAATATATTTAATATATTATATGTTAAAATATATATATATATATATATATATATATATATATATATATATATGGTGTATATATATGTATATGTATGTATATGTGGTGTATATATATGTATATGTATTAGGGGTGGAGCCGAACCCGAATACGGTATTCGGAACGGCACAAATAGGGTGTTTTTTACAAATACTTATTTCGAACAAATACTTAAAAAATATTTGTATTCGGGAACAAGAAAAACTTTATATCAAAAAGCTGCGTTTCCTCATGAGTCACTGACACTGTGCTCCGCTGAAACTCGGAACCGGCCGTTTTTTTCTCTCTTAACCAACCTCTGTTCCAGATTTGCACAAACTACATTGCAATTAGGGGTGTGTGATATGACGATTTTTGATTGTGGAAAATTAAAATGTCTCCACAATCTGCTTTTGAAGAAATGTACTATATTTTGTGCTACAGCGCACATTCTGTCAGACGCAATTCTGGCGCCTCCGTCTCAGTATACTGTACAACGCGGCACATTCACATCAAATGATAACTCCACTCACGCAGGTGCGTAATTTCCACTGGGGACACACTTTTCAAAATCCCGTTTGTGTCCCACCACTTTTAAATTGCTTTGTTAAACTGATGTCTTTTATTATAGAATGCACGCTCAGCACCGCAGAGAGTTTCGCGCCATCGTTAAAACGAAACCGAAAGTAAAACGCGCGCGCGCATTCAAAAGCAATTTTAAATACCCCACGTTTAGAGAGCGACTCCCCAGTTAACCTTAGCTTCCCGTCACTCATTAACTTAGCTAAAACACCTCACATGGATTTGGACAACCAAATAGAAAAGAGTGCGGCTGCTGCTGAGCCATCTCTTGGTCCTCCACCAGCCAAAAAAAGTGTGTAGAAGTGTAACGCAAAAAAACTGTATTTTTACGCCTATTTTGAATTTTACTCGAATACAAATACAAATACAAATACTTTTCCCCCCTCAACAAATACAAATACAGATACAAATACCGGCTGCTTTGCACACCCCTAATATGTATGTATGTATGTATGTATATATGTATGTATATACACTACCGTTCAAAAGTTTGGGGTCAGTACATTTTTATTGTTTCTTTTTTTAAGAAATTAATACTTTTATTCACCAAGGATGTATTAAGTTAATAATTAAAAGTTTATTAAAAGTTAATAATAAATAATTTACATTGTTATAAAATATTTATATTTTGAATAAACACTGTACTTTTTAAACTTGTTATTCATGAAAGAATCCTGAAAAAAAAAAAATTACAGGTTCCAAAAAATATTTGGCAGCACAACTGTTGATATTATCCAACATTGATCATTCTAATAATAAATCTGCATATTAGAATGATTTCTGAAGGATCATGTGACACTTAAGACTGGAGTAACAGCTGATAAAAATTCAGCTTTTCATCACAGGAATAAATTCTATTTTAAAGTATGTTAAAATAAAAAACATTATTTTATATTGTAAAAACATTTTGCAATATTACTTTTTTTTTTTGTATATTTTTAATCAAATAAATGCAGACTTGATGAGCATAAGAGACTACTTTAAAGACTATTACAAGTCTTACTGACCCCAAACTTTTGAACGGTAGTGTATATGTATATGTGTGTGTGTGTGTACATGATTACTATCAATTATATAATAATAATAAGCAATACATTTCTTTAAAATATTTTTTAACTTCTAATATATCTGTTACAGAAACATAACATATCAACATTACATAACAACAAACACAATTTGTTAAATCGCTTCTGTTATGCCTTTTCAAATATGACCTTTCAAATATGCAGTGTGTCATGTAGCTGTGTGTGCACATAAACTATCTGCAAAGTTGTGAAGCTGACAGTGCACGATACATAAAGTTATTGTCTATCAAAAAAAGAGTCGGCTCACAATCGTCTGAACGAGTCGTCAGGAATTTGAATCTTTTTCTGTTACGGCTGTACGTCACAAAGTAACACATTTGCATAATGTCCGCCCACGTTCTATGTCGCGAACAACTTCCCCTCCCACAAAAACAGTAAAATTTCAATGTGGTTTACGTCATGTCGAGAAGACGCTGTATCCTGAGTACAACGCATACAATGCTCTTAAAAGATGGATCAGTGCCCAGTTTATTTGGACCGGTTTGCTCCTCTGAACCTCTACCTGTAAGTGTGATTAATAACTAATGGTTGTATTTTCTAGCGATCGTTCAAAATGCGTAGTTGTGTGTTATGTTGTGTAATATTATGTTGTGTATGACATGGGGGTGAGTAAACTCTCAGGACATTTTTATTCTGAAAGTGGAGTAATCCTTTAAAACTTGTTGCTCTCATGTAACGTTACTCTGTATCATGCAAAATACGTATTTAGTTGTGTATGTGTTGTGTTCGCTCCGCACAGCTCGTAAGTCTCTGGCTAATCAGCTGACAGCTTTTTCTGTTCTCTTGCTATTGTCTAGAAATGTGTCGATGAATAGTGAATGTTTGTTGTTGTTATTACTTGAAGTTCTGACAAAGAACAGAACAATACGTTGGTGTACAAGCTGCAGTGCTTTATCAATACGTTTCTGCATTGGGTTGACGCATATACTACGGCTGTTTGGGTGTTGTTGTTTACCACCGAGTTGTGGGCTTCACACAGTAACGTTAAACCAATCACAAAAGACCAGGTCATCGGACCAATCACCACAGTTTAGTGTCACGCAAAGGAGTGGTTTGGAAAAATGATTCGTTTTAACAAACCGTTTGGGAGTCGTTGAGCAAATATGGTAAAAATAAATGCATATTATAAGACAATAAAAAGTGTTTTTTGACCTTGCATGCATGTCGTCAACTTGTTGGGGACTCCCAAAACCAAAATATGAACCTTTTATAATACATAATAGGGGACATGGGGAGAAACAAAACTAGCTAAAACAAATGTTTATTTTTTTTATTTTTAAAAATAAAATTTCTTTTATTTTTCACATTTTAATAATAATAATAATAATAATGATAATAATAATAGTTATTATTATTATTATGATATTACATTAATGAAATAAAATTCATAAAATAATACATTTCTTCAAAATACAGCTTTTATTATCAGTTTGAACAATCTTTATCTGTCACAGAAAATAACATTAGTTAACCTTTACATGGGGAAAAAACATAAAACTATCTACCATAAAAAATGTTTTAAAATAGGTTAAAAACAAATACTAAAACAAATATTTATTTAAAAAAATAAATGTATTTTTTAAAAAATGTAGTAATAATAATTATATTATTAGTAATAATATTAGTATTATTATTATTATTATTATATAAATGAAACACATTTCATTAAAATACTGCCTTAAATTTCTATTTAAACAGCTAATTTTAACAGTTTGGCATCTGTCAAAAGAAATAACATCAGGTCAATAAAATCAATTTAATGCAAGTCAGTTTACTCAGTGGCCGTCTTTGGGCAGCTCTATCCAGTCATCCAAGTACAGCTCCTATCTATTTAAGTGGTGAAATACCAAAAAATGTTGAAAATGTTGGTTAATGTTGCATTTAAATAACTTTAGCACAAAATATATAATTTAAACATTCTTAAATAAATTGAGATCTAACATTTCCTTTCGAGTAAAATCCTCATTCATTATAAAACTTGGCAGGCATATACTGCTTTATAGTCTCATTGATTTAGCACATCATCTGAGCTGAGCTTGAAACACTGTTGAGGCACAACAACATGACGCAGAAAATTCCCATCCCATCTTAGAGGACTATGTACCTACAAGAGCAATGGGGAGAGAAAGAGATCAGAAGAGAGTGTGGGACAGTTTTCTTCTTCCTCTGGGAAATCACCTGAATTATTCACCTTCCAGAACCTTAAAAGAAGATTTAATCCGGCCCTTAACTGGGGCGAGAGACTCCTCCAAGAGCTAACCTTCCTATTCACCTTTCTGCTGTCTCTCTCCTATTTCATTTACTGGATTCCTGACCATTTTCCACTGCTGTTTTCCTCACAGCTAGGCATGTGTTTAAAGTTGAATGACTGCACATAAATTAAAATGAACATGGACTATCATGACTGAAACCAGAACAGGATCTCTGGAGTGGAATATATACCTATGATCTATCGTGAGTCACGTAAAGGTCACGGACCGCTTTGGCCTCCACATGAAAAAATACTGCAGACAGCGTCATGGAAGGGTGATTTTATGAGGCACTCCAATTTTGACATTCTGCAATACATCATGTTTTTTTTTTCCTGAATGTCATGATATGGTCTTGACATTGGGTCAGAGTTCAGTACATTAGAGAAGACATAAAGGTGAAGTGGGTAATTTCTGCACTGACTTTCAGTCCTCCATCTGCCATTGGAAAAAAACAGACAGTCCAACCCAAACTCACACCAAAGTTTGAGCCAATATTGTTCTCTGACCCAGTCAGATCCATCAAATAAAAGACACTGTTTAAAGGAACACTCCACTTTTTGAAAATAGGCTCATTTTCCAACTCCCCTAGAGTTAAACAGTTGAGTTTTACTGTTTTCGAATCCATTCAGTAGCTTAGCATAGATCATTGAATCTGATTAGACTGATAGCATCTCGCTCAAAAATTACCATATAATGATGATATTTGTCCAATTTAAAACTTGACTCTTCTGTAGCTACATCGTGTAGACTGATGGAAAATGAAAAGTTACGATTTTCTAGGCTGATATGGCTAGGAACTATACTCTCATTCCGGCCTAATAATCAAGAAACTTTGCTGCCGTACCATGGGTGCAGCAGGCGCAATGATATTACGCAGCACCCGAAAGTGACCAGCACTAAGTTTGCGTATAGATGCAGAGTTGCAGCCGGCAGAGTTGACAGCTGCATAATATCATTACACCTGCTGCACCCATGGTAGGGCAGCAAAGTTCCTTGATTATTACGCAGAAATGAGAGTATAGTTACTAGCCATATCAACCTAGAAAATCATAACATTTCATTTTTCGTCCGTCTTTGTACACAACGTAACTACAGAAGAGTCAAGTTTTAAATAGGAAAAATATTGAAACTCTTTGATCATTTTTGAGCCAGATGCTAACGGTCTAATCTGATTCAATGATCTGAGCCAGACCCGGCGATCGGCTGAATGGATTCGAAATATGTTAAACTCAACTGTTTAACTCTAGGGGAGTTGGAAAATGAGCCTATTTTCAAAAAAAGTGGAGTGTTCCTTTAATGCCACTTTTATGCAGAAATTATACACTTTACTTTTAAGATGGTCAAGCTGGTTTTTGAAACGCATCAGCTGGTTTTGCTTGGCCAAAAGATTTCAAAAGTCCAGCTAATCAACCATCTGAACCAGTTTGTACCAGCTAATGTCCATATCTTCAAGAAGCTAGAAGCCATGTAAAGTAACTGCCTTTTAGCTATGTTTTAATTAACATCCTAAAGCTAACATCTTTATATTAAACCTTAGGTTGATGAGTGTGAGGTTAGATGAAGGTTGATTGTCATATATAATGACAGCATCAGTATTTCACCCTTCCTTCTAGATTCTTGTGCAGATTCATCACTGCATTTATTTGCATATGCACATATGATACATGCACATGTGATATTGTACTATTTATATACTAATATATACCATATATCTACATATATAATAGGTGCAAAAATAAACCAGTCAGAAATGTTTGCCATGTATGCATCATTTCCAACAACTATTGCAAATTTACTTCTAAAAAAACCTGAACATTCAATATTTCCAGATATTAATGCAAATTTTATAACTTATTTTATAATTTATATATATATATATATATATATATATATATATATATATATATATATATATATATATAAAATACATTGGGTAAAAAAAAAAAAAAGTATTTGTACATTTTTAAATTCCTGACCGGATAAATGCATTTTTTTTTTTTAAGATTTCTGATCATAAATGTGTTGCCAGTGTGTGTACAAAACCACATTATAATAATATGATAATCCAGAATCCGTAAAATGTGACATCACATTTTACAAGCCCCGCCCACAACTATGGCCCACACACAAACCGTTATGTTTATCTTCACACTACAGCATTTTAAAGCAGCATCCAAGTAAGAAATGTCTTCTAATTAAAGCTATAGAAGTTATTCAGTCCAGAGCAGTGAGTGATTTTCTGTTTTAATTCTATTGTTTGGGTCATATTAACCGCATAGACCACAGTATAGGTACTGTATATTACGCTGCTATTACTAATACACATATCTAATATAAACATGTGATTCCTTTCCCAGCTGTTTTCCTTTCACAGACATAACCGACTGTTTTTGTAACTTATTAGTGTTTATAATATAACCTTGTGTGTATTTGACAGTTAAAGCGCAATAAGACTTGAGGTTTAGTACTCACATGCCGTGTGACAGCCACTTTCTGTGTGCATGCTTCAGATGTGTGCGCTCAGAAAATCATATATCCGAAGTTTAAACTAATGTGGCTTTAAAATGCAAGATTTCAGCACGATAGACATGATAATCAAAACCAAACAGATGTTTTTGGCAGAGTATCTGAGGAACGAGCTGTAAAGGCACAGCTCTATTCTGGAAAAGGGGCGGGGAGCAGCAGCTCGTATGCATTTAAAGAGACATGCACGAAAACGTGAAAAAATGTGTTTCTGCTTCCACTCAAAATAGGCATTTTCATATGTGGGGTATTTTGAGAAGAAACATCACAGACACATTCTGGGGACACCTGAGACTTATATTACATATTGAAACAATAGCATTACTGTTGCTAGTCAGTTGCAAGTGGTAAAAATCAAGAAACTTTAAAAAGAAAACAATGTAAATTAGTACATATATACATAGATATACGTTTTATAAAAACATTCTTTCTTTGACAGTAATTTGCGAACTGCGTGGGAATTGTGTGTGTGTGTGCGATAGTGTGAAGTGGATTTGCTTGCTGGGAAGCACACAGCAGAAACTACCATTATTTGAGTGGGTGGAGGGAAGCCTCGCTTGGTCACGACAGCTAATCTATTATTTACTACACAGAAAAGAAAAGAACGAACTCGATTCATGAACATGCATGTGCAGGTTATAGGGGTTCATTCTCATGCATCCAGATGTCTTTAAACCAATACTTTTAACATCTAGTCTTTATTGAAAATTCACTAAAGCCTAACTAATGAATCCAGTGAAGAAGCGAGAGAGGGGGAAGAGTGCAGAGCAGAGAGAGTCATATAGATGAGTATGCAAAACATCAAACATACAGCATCAACCTCCTACACTTCAGTACCCACAGAACCCCTCCTAAACTCAAAAGTGTGGGCATATATCTGCATCCCTATCATCTCACTGCTGCGTTTGGTGATGGTTGGCGGAGGCTTTTCTTATCCACATACTGTCAAAGGAATAGTTCACAAAAAAAATTAACTTAAATTCTCTCGCTGTTGCTCAAACATTTATGGTATTTAAATGCTTTCATCAATGTGACCTTTGCAATTGTACTAGCAGTCAATTGCATTTCTTAACTTGAAAATTATTTGTCTCACCAAATGTCAAAATGGGAGTGTAGTGCAAAACATTACGTTTTGAAAATGCCAATGAGAAAAGACTTTTGTCTGGACAAGATAAGCTCACTTCAGAATGAAAGTAAAAAGCTGACACAACACAGTCAAAACAAGACTTTCATATCAATCTCAATGGAGATCTGAATCTAGTACAGCAACAATATTTCTTTAAGCAAACAGGTAGTCCTATTAAACATAAAAAATCTCCCTGAAGCCGACAGTGACGATCACAGAGAATCAAAATCAGTAGATACATACAGCAGCTAATATATGGAAATATCTGTGGTGCTGCTTGGACTCCATGTTCTCCCAGATCTAACATGATACAGAAGTTGTCACTGATCTGTGTTATAATTATCCCATCAGGACAGGTCAAAGATGAAACACACTCCAGAACAGGAAGTTATTTTGTCCTACTCACATTTTCCAGAATGGATGGAAACAGGTGACTAAAATAAAACAATAGAGTAACAAAACTCCATTAATCTGCTTGATGATGCATGCTTTACCAAAGGTCTTTAGTAAATATTCATATTCAAATATTCATGTCACGCTCTGCAACATGTCAACAGGAAGTTGAATGAAACAGTTCAGTGAGCAAGTCCAATAACTCTCACTCATAATAATAACAACAACACCAGACCAAATATATCTGTAAGACAATGAGAAATACGAACACTACTGAGCTCAATTAAGTCAATATAGCTGTAATATACTTGTTAACAAATGTTAGCACTCCTTTTTCATCTTAATGGAAATTGTTTATATATTTACAGTATATAAGAACTATACAAAAAAAAAAAAAAAAAAAAAAATTAAATTCTATATTTTTTTCAGATGTTTTCATTAATACAATGATATCAAAAATGCCAATTATTTAATAATTATTTAATTATTCTGAATAATTATTTCCTTGGTAAAACCTAGTTACATGGCTTTGATAACTAGCTTAAAGGGACAATTCACTCAGAAATAAATGTTTTTCATCATTTAGTCACCCTTAACCTATAAGAGTTTTGTTCTTCTGCTGAACACAAAGGAAGATATGAAACGTTTATTTGCAAACACAGATAACAGATACATTTTTAACATTTTTCAAAAATCATGTTTTTTTCATTGTGCATTCCAGTTAATGTCAGTCAAACTGCAGTTGGGTAATTTTGATTAAGTAAAAATACAGTTAACACAATAAAACAAAATAAAAACATAACATTAAAAAAACATCATATAAAAAAAAAAACTCTTCATATTTTGAAGAATGTTGGTAACCAAACAGTTGCTGGTAGCCACTGACTTCCATAGTATGGAAAAACATATATGGAAGTCAATGGCTGCAGCAACTGTTTGGTTACCAACATTCTTCAAAACAGAAAAAAAATAGAACAAAACTCAGACTGGTTTGGAACAACATGAGGGTGAGTAAATGACAGAATATTCATTTTTGTAAGATCTGTTCAGAAATATGAGACTTGAGTTGATATGGCCTGTAAATTGTAATGTATTTTACCATTTACAATTGGTTTTACATCTTTTCTTCAAACACCACACTACTAGACACAGTTTTAAGCAATATCCGACAGGCTACTCTGCGAAAGTGTCTGTTTTTATTGCATAAATACTACTGAAGGAGATGAATCATAATCGTACTGTCTCCATTACTGCTGTCATGCTTAGTCAAAGAACTAGAGCTCTAAAAGTGAGAGCATAATCTATTACACCCCCATATGGATTAATACAGAATGTAGCATTGTTCTTTTTGAGTGAAACAATACAATTATCGTCTGGCATTTGTAAGGAATGAAATAGGTACTGTATCTTTTTTGTTAGTCGTTCTTGGTGTAACATTTTTCTTTTGTTCCTTTGTATACCAATATTCTCTCCTTATGTGGTTTCAACATTATGTAACAATGCACAGCAGACACAGGCAGGTTAAGACTGTAAACACAAGGGGGACATCTGGTGGGTGTATCTATAGCTATGACATGACAAGTGATTCTGTACTAAAACAAAAGATAGATGCTAGTTCAAATCAGTGAGTGAGTTGCTTGAAACCGTCAAGAATATGTGTAGGTTATATTTCAGGTCACAAGAAAACAATATGAAAGCATACAAATTCTTATTTAAAGGAGTAATTCAACTTAAAATGACAATATGCTTAAAATGTACTGATGTGATTCACCAATGAATTCTCCACAGTAAATGGGTGCTGTCAAAATGAGAGTCCAACAAGCTGAAAATTAAAAAATATCCTCACATTTATCCACACAACTCCAGATTTGGGGAAATTTAGCATTACATCACTTGCTCACCAATGGATCCTCTGCAGTGAATGGGTGCCGTCAGAACGAGAGTCCAAACAGCTGATAAAAACATCATAGTAGTACAAAAGTAATCCACACAATTCCTGTCCAACAGCTTGTGAAGTGATTTCTAAGAAATAAATACATCATTAAGACATTTTAACTTCTAACCATTGCTTCTGGGTAAAAAACAAATCCTCTATCCTCTAATCAGAAAAAAAAAACTTTTCACAGATCAAGCACTGTTTATAAGAGAAAACAGTCTAAAACAGTTTTAAACAAATATGTTGGTGGAACATATAGGGACATGGCCTTTAGGGGACAATAGGGGATGGACTTTTTCACTGGAAAAAGGAATGTCATGAACAGAGGACACAAGTTTTTGGACTGTAGGTGTGGATGACTTGTAGATTTTTGTGATGTTGTTAACAGCTTTTTGGATTCTCATTCTGATGGCACCCATTTACTGCATTGGTGAGCAAGTGATGTAATGCTAAATTTATCCAAATCTCTTCTGATGGAGAAACAAACCCATCTACATCTTTAATGGCCTAAGGGTGAGTAAATATTTAGCAAATTTTCATTTTTGACAATTTTGATTAACTATTCCTTTAAAGTCAATTTAAGACACTGTTATCAAACCCATTTTATTTCCCTAATCTGATGTATTTTAGCATAAAAGCATAAGGTACATGTACATTGAAATTTATTCAGTGTTCATGAATTCATTCAGAACATTCAGTACCATATTATATATCAAAACACCACAGTCTTACCAACTTATACCATTGCTAAATCATGGTAGCACCAAAAACTATTGTTATCAGTTTTCTCCCATTATTTTCCATCAGCAAATATTTCAACCCAAACACACAAATGCACAAATGCAAACAACACACACAAAGAAGCACCACTAGATTTCATCTTGACTGATAGAGCAGTAGGGGGCGCTGTGGACTCACTGTGTTGAGTCTCCAGAACAATGACTGTAAAGGCAGAAACAAAGAACTAAGAGATTAAATAAACAGAAAAAAACTGATGTCTCTGATTTAACCGGACAGAGGAGTCTCACTGTACTCTGATGGAGTAGTGCAGCTTCTGAGAAACATATAGAGTATAGAAAGATATAAGAGAAAGTGAGACAGAGAGAAAGAGAAAGAAAGATCTGGATATTTATAACGGGGTCTCCTGGGAGAGAAGCTGTGTATGTATGCTGTCTCCTTTATACTGTCATGTAGTTTTCACACACATCACACACAATTTTCACATGCAAAACAAGAAGGAAAAAAGAAAAACAGAGTACCAAAAATGAAATCGGCACAAAAAGAGAGCGGGAAAACTTTTGGGAGTGGCTCTTGTATTCTGTATTTTGAGTAGATGCTAACAATACAGACGATTTGAGTCATTTATACACAAATGTCACTTCCAAAACAATGCAATTTGACTAAAAAATAAAATAAAATAAAATAATTACATGAAATTAGATTAAATACCTGCCAATCTCGGTTAATCGGACGATATTGGAAACAATCTTTTAGCTTTTTTACACTCTGCTTGACAGAATAGCTGTTACTGCTTAGCTTTTAATTGTAAAATCAGCTGAAACAGAACTATAATAGCACCAAACATTTATTTATATCCAGTGTTGGGCATGTTACTTTAAAAAAGTGTGTGTGTGTGTAAAGCTTAATGGAAAAGATTTTTAAATATCTAAAAAGTACATTTAGCATCAGTCAGTCAAGCATTATAATATGATATTATGATACTTTAACATTAAATTTTAGTAATTAGAACTTCAGTAATTACAATAACCTATGAATGCATATTTGTCATATTTATATTTATTAGTCTGCTAATAACAATATAAAACACACCAAGGATTAATGAGCTGCTGGGACTGCTGCTACGGTTCGTCAAATACAGGTACGCTAATGAACTGAAAAATAAAATTATAATAATGTTTTATGAAATTATAGTAATGCCGCATTTTATTGTCAGTAACGGTAAAGGCGTTGTAACGGGGGAAACAGTAGTTTGTTTGATTACTCGTTGCTGAAAAAAATAACGCCATTAGTAACACCGTTTATTTATAATGCCCTTATTCCCATCACTGTCTATATCCAGTCTTTCCTAAAATGATTTTTCTTTGTCATCTCTTATTTCACTCTCTCATACACAATTCACAGTATAATTAGAGAAGTCCTCCGTACATCTCCGTCTATTTCTTTTCTTGTTCCTAGGGATGCTCTCTCTCTCTCCTTCCTGATAAATCTTGCAGCTGTGTGGCTGTTGGGTAGAGAGCAGTTGGCTCTTCAGTGGGATTCAATGTTCGCTTGCATATCTTAGTCTGACACACGTTCTGCTATTAGCAGCTATCTGCGTCCTGCTGCTGCAGCGGTTTTCCACCGGGACACACTATTACCACACACAGTGGGAGAAGCACTGGGTGTAATCAATCAACCGGACCAGTTTACACCCCTCGGATGTCAATTCGCAGGAACAAACACAGGGGTCTCAAGATGTTTTTTAAAACTAATTTTAACTTGCAACATCATGCTTAACCCCTCAAAAGATGTTCAAAAGACAGCACAAGACACAACGGCCAAAGACTGTAAATGTTAATGGTTGTGGTGGCATTAATTTAAAATTAATTTGAACTATACATTTAAATTATGCAAACCAGTGTTGCTAATCTATATCATTATAATTACATAAACCATACATGCATACTATATGAACTCTGGATTCTGTTGTAATGGTTTAATTAAAAAAAAAAAGTCGAATCAATCAAACTTATAAAAGTTTAACAATTAAATAACATATTATTTATTGTAAAATGTTTCAGAATTCTGTATTTTATTATTTAACACAATTTTATTATTAAAAATGGTGGTAATCAAATTAATGCATAAAACTTTTACACTTTAATATTTTATAATGTAATCAAAAGAAATGTGAACAATTCCCTTTATTTTTGGCATATAGTGTTGCACAACAAAGGTTTTCTGTTCAATTAAAGCATAGATGAAACACTGTGTGATATTCCCTAAAAAATAATTATTTGTTATTATTACTTTGAGAAGTACACTCTTCTGTACTATAGTAAAAACTATATTCAAAACTTTTATTTTGGTGGTTTGTAGTGAAGACCTTTGAGTTTCTGTGTATATGACAGTATATGGTACCCAACCAAAAACAAAACATAATTCTTCTGATAGAATATCCCAACATCCTTTCATCTTATGTTTTTGTAGCTTCCATTATACAAGATGTGAATAAATTATAAATCTTCTTTAGTCACTTTTAACTAAATCCAATAACTCATGTCCAATAACTGATTACTGACATCATTTGGACATGAAAGCGTGGTCATTTTGATGGAGTGACATTAGCCAGAGGGCTGTTTTCTGGGCCAGTGCTGATGCGTGTAATCTGCTGCTGGCAGTTTAGAGCCAGTCCATATAGGATGAAATCATACGTGACCAGAAACTGAACTAAAACTGACTAAAATGGTAACAATGGCGAATCAAAGTCCTGATCTAAAATTCCATTTCCTTTCCTTTGTGTCATTCTAATACATTAGTGGCACTCTGTCACAAAGGAGAATAAAATGTAGTTTTCTTGTCATGGCTGCACTGGGCACAGAAGGCACTGAGGAAACTCAGGAAAAGGAAATGAGGAAATTAATGCAATGATGCAGACACATCAGATAAAGAGAGAAAATAAATAATATAAGAAGGAACGGAAGTCCTCAGAATTCAGTTTGACAGTGTTGTAGTGATGCGTAGGAGGTTTGCATTTAAACTGAGGTTGGTTAGGTCCAACAGAACAGATACAGAACTTGTTCCATTTAGTGTGGTTAAAAATTAAAGCAAGGAAAAACTTGAGTCTAGTGAAGGCTGCTTATGTAACTCCAGTGAACTCAAACACAACAAATGTAAGTAAATACAATGATATTCAGGTATGAACTTTCAATGTTTAGTTGTAATTTGTCTTTTACTGAAAATTAGCTCAAAAATAGTGGATTGAAACAACCTAGTGATGGGAGGTTTGAACAAAAATTTTAGGATTCAGGCGGTTTCAAGGTCCCTAATGCACCTATAGACCTTTTTCCCGAGTAAACAATGAGTGCTGCTATTACGAATTCTAACTTCCGATTGGATGCTCTTCTGTTCCGGTCTCCATAGGAACCCATTCAAATAATGCACATCTGTTTTAATGTAGATAACGTCGGTAGCTTTGTATCATCTACACGCTCATTAAACTTTGAGGAGCGAGGCACTGACAAATGACGGTCATTGCGACATTGCAAAATGATGGCGCTATGGAGTCATGTGCTTTTTAAAAACATTTTATTATGTTTAACATTAGATTATCAACTTGGAACATATGCTAATTTGACTAGAAACACTGGACACCAGAAATGCAAAGCATTCTTAAGGTTAAAAGTCAGGCTGACTTCTGCATTCAGGAAAAATGTCTATATGAATAAGAATGCATGAACCTTGCAGAACCACTGTATTTTAATAATGATCCAAACAAACATGCTACATATAGCATGAGCAGTTTTTGATGTAAATTAAATTTAAAGTAAAAACAGAATGGTCTGACTTTAGCTTTGTGAAATTAATACTACCTAAAACATATCTGAACAAAGCAAAAACAGCAGACGGGGCTTATGGAACTGGAACAGGTGGCGCTTATGGAACAGCAGCGATACAGCGTTTCCTTGGTCACTGCTGTAAACAAAGCAATGCTGAGTTTTTAAAATACTACATTTAAAGTCCCCATGAAATCAAAATGGAAGTTTTTTTGTTTTTTAGTATGAATATGAGGTTATCTGTAAGCTTGTGTGCTTCAAAACAATGACAAAATTTGCATTTAGAAGATATAAGCTATAGATATATGAGATATAGCTATATATAAGATAAAATTTGCATTTAGAAGATTTAAGATATAGTATTTTCTGTACGGCGAATGGAATGTACTCCACTATATAGAAGACAGGGAATGATTCAGACAGTGCAAATATGCTTTCTATTGGTCTGGTTTCGTGCTGTTTCACTGCCGCAGCAGGCAAACAATTTGCTCTGGGCCAGAGAGACGATAGCACGGAGCAGATCATATGTGCAAGTCTTTACAGACCACAAAATGTATCAGACCCATTTGAATTTTACACAAAATATCGCTATGGATAAGATTAGAAGTAGAAACGGTTAGACAAACAGCGCTGGCGAGTAAAAGGGGTAATCTGTTAGACTGTGGCTGTCAAAAGCTGTCAAATGCGCTTTACCAAGCTCAGCGGCTCTGGCCCAAGCTGTGATATAAACGAAACGCTATTGGCTATTTAAAAAAAGGGGCGGGACTTGATATGTCCTGCCCTGTCTTCCTGTTTCAGTAGAAATTACATCAACACATAATGCCGAATAATGCCACGTGTTTCAAACGCTTCACTGGTCCTTTAATATGCATTATACTGACGTAAGATGAAAGGAAAATACTATCTAAACTTTTCGAACGATAATCCATTCCCCTCAGAGATACATTCATATAAACCCCCACACCCAATTCAGACCCAAATGACCGTTTACAGTTGGTTTATTTGCCCAGTTAAAGAACAAGGCTACGTTTACACTAATGCTTTTTCTTTTTAAAACGCATAACTCTTCAGTTTCAATGGACCAAAACAGAAACTTTTGAAAACGATGGCATGGCTGTCCATATCATGCTTATTATGAATGGTCATGTGACATGCGTATTTGGTTGTTTATTTTTTTCATTTTTAAATGCTGTTTTTAAAGCGAAAACGCACTAGTGTATGCAGGGCTTTAGGTACTTTGCCGTTTTTTTTTTTTTTTTTATTTATAGTGTATGTAATTCAAACCGACTTAACGTGTGAACCGGTATAATACCCAGCATTAAAACAACCTGATCTTATGATAAGTATTTTTTTTTTGGTGATTTTCATTTGTATGAATTGGTATGATCTCATTTGTACAAAAATGTGCACTTTTTAAACCACATCTCTGATCACATCTCAGTGCTCAGTTTTATCCACTGGAGTGGCATGGATTACTTGTGCATTACTGTTATGTTTTTATCAGTTTGGACTCTTATTCCGACGGCACCCATTCACTGCAGAGGATCTATTTATGAGCAAGTGATGCAATGCTAAATTGCATCATTTTTATATGTTTTGATGAAGAAACAAACTCATCTACAGCTTGGAGAGCCTGAGGGGAAGTACATTTTAAATTCTGATTTTGATTTCTGGGTAAATTACTCCTTTAGAACAGAATAAAAATGCTAATGATAAAATGTATTATTATTATTATTGTAAGGGAGAATGTAATCATCTCCAGCACAGATCTCAGCATCGTCGAGATGTCATATCTCATTTACTTGTGTTCTAAAAGTTTATTGCTCATCAGCTTTACAAATATTAGCTGGGGAGAGAAGGTTTTTTTTTTTCCCCCGCTAGTGTTTTACATTACACTACATACATGAGCATCTTGCCCATCCCTTCCTGCTTTGATCTCCCTCTGTGCTCTGATTGTATTTTGTCGTTCAGACTGAGCGCTTTCAACAATGATCAAGCAGGGTTCTAATCACGCGTCTAAGGCTGTGTATCCTCCATCGCTGCAGCTGGTGCTTTTGGCCCGCTTTCAGAAGAACCGGAGCAGGTGTGCCCGTACTCTCACTTGGAAAGCCGAAGAGGAGAAAATCAGAAAGATGCTACAATCGATCATCTTGTGCTGAATAACAAGCTATAATGGCAAGATCAATCCGACTCTGAAACTAGACTAAAGCTTGGCTTCAGTAGCTAGATTTCACACTGAACATCAATAGCGAACCAACGCAGCAAAATGACTTGCTTGCTGTACAAAAATTAACAAATTGCCATTAAAATTAAATATTAAAATTGATCAGGGCAATGTTTTAAATGCATAAACAGCAGCACAGCGATATATTAGTCTAACACATGAAACAAACTCTATGGTCTCTATAACTCTATATTGTATTAGTATTTGCCAGATAATTATGCACATGAACTGGTTATTCTAACTATGCACAAATTGCACTTTATTATTTAAATATAGCATTTCCTGTCAGACCCAGAACCCATGTTTCAGTTGCAACCCACCATTTGAGAAATGCAGACTAGTCTGAGTACAGTGGCATGCAAAAGTTTGGGAACTCCTTGCAGAATCTGTGAAAATGTGAATAATTTTACCAAAATAAGAAAGAGAGAGATTATACAAAATGCATGTTTTTTTTTTATTTAGTATTGTCCTGAGTAAGATATTTTACATAAAATATGTTTACATATAGTCCACAAGACAAAAAATAGCTGAAATTATTTAAATTATTTACCTGGATGATCTACAACTGTTGTTTTGTTTTGTGATGGTTGTTCATGAGTCCCTTGTTTGTTCTAAACAGTTAAACTAAGCACTGTTCTTCAGAAAACTCCTCCAGGTCCTGCAGATTCTTCAGTTTTCCAGCACCTTTTGCATATTTGACCGTTTTCCAGCGGGGGTGAAAACCGTTTGAATTTGAAGATCAAGGTAAATTGTACTTAATTTGTCTTCCGAGAAAGTATCAAAATAAGAAAAATTTGGACATTTTCATCCTGTTCAAAAGTTTTCACCCCCCAGCTCTTAATGCATTGTGTTTCCTTCTGGAGCATCAGTGAATATTTGAACATTTTTTTAATAATTCTGTTTGAGTCCCTCAGTTGTCCTCAGTGTGAAAAGATGGATCTCAAAATCATGCAGTCACTGCTGGAAGCATCTTTTATTCAAAATGTCTTACTCAGGACAGTACTAAAAAATAACATGCATTTTGCATGATCTCTCTTATTTTGTTAAAATTGTCCACATTTTCAAAGATTCTGCAAGGGGTTCCCAAACTTTTGCATACCACTGTGTCTATTCTGCAGGATGTGAAAAGAAAATAGCTAGTATATTTTATTTAAACTGCATATATCAACTGAGTATACAGACATGGTACTTTACAGTGAAAGAGCAATGATGAGGACTTGATGATGTATTCTGGGAATCATCTTCAAAAGTCTTGCCTATTCATATGAGAATTAATTATACCTGAGAAAAATTTTGCTGAAAATGGATGTATTTTTATAAAGATGTTCCAACTCTTGACAGTTTTTGTTGGACTAAAAGTCTCTAGGGTTCGGGGGAAGAGACGTGAGGTGACAACACTTTTAGTTCAAGTAATGCTTTCACTTCTGCAACAAGTTCAGAACAGACTCACTTAAATCCTTAATGACGATTATGTCAAAGATAAGCACCATTTTTGAGAAGTTCAAATAATATTCAGTGTTTTTTCCTTAAGAGAAACTTATTAACTATTCATTGTACATTCAAAATGACTGAAAATCTATGAACACTGAAGATTCAAAAGAAGAAACTCCATTCCTCCGGCATTCACATTTCAGCAGGATTCTGATATTTTCTGCTTAATTAAAGGTGAAATGTGGCATTTCTGTGTTACTAGTGTCGGCAAAGTGTCTCTAGTGTCTTTTTGGGCATGTTTCCAGAACACACCTCCCTGTCTGCCATTGGTCAGACACACTCAAACTACTGGTTGCGCCATTATTGCAGTTTATGTTGGGTGGTTTATAATTCCTTTAGTGGATCTTGTACTAAAACAAATGCAAATAAATAGTGCTATCCATAAAGAGTGCATTTCAATGTCACTGAGTTTCCCACATAATGTTATTTTTTTTAAAAATAAATAAATAATATAAATCTATAAATGGCTCATTTTCAAATTCCTCAAATTCCAGGACTCGCATATAAGAAGTAAAAAAAAATAAATAAATACACACCTTTGCCTTTAAGTTCAGTTTCCCAGTTTTCTCAATTGTGGCAATTCTGTGCATCATGATTCTGGTACCTGCCAACTTGTCTTGAAAGTAAACGTATGACCTTTCCAATGCTGAAAAGCCAGGGAAATCGAAAATGTGCTGTTCAAATGTCTTTTTCAAAATGCCACTGGAAATATGCTGTTTAAATCTGCACTGACATATAGCATGCAGTCAGTCTTAGAAACAGGGGTTCATTTCTAGTTGATGATGATGGTGATGAAAAAGATGATGGAAAGTCTAATACAGAATGAGTCTGGGTGGGCAGGGGCAGGCCTGCCTGAGGGGGGCTGTGAAGAGGGTGGGGGTGTTTTGTCTCTGCCTCTTCTTTCTCCCTTCCCCCATTGGCTGTCGTGTTGGATATGTCACCAGCATTGCTCTAATTGCCTGCTTTTCCTGTGTGCATGGAGCCGGGCTGTGGTGGGTATTACACACCCTGAGGCCGCAATGACTTTACACACACTGACACGCTGGTCAGAGCTCGTTGACGTGTCCTGGCAGGCTGGCCTCTGACTTGTGTTTTAAAGCGCTGCTAATTTCTCCTGCTAATGAGTGATCAGTTTGGCTCAGGCATCTGCCCATGTGCCTGGTGGTGATAGAAATATGAATGTTAAAGGAATTCATCCAAAAATGAAAATTCTGTCATTAATTACTCACCCTTGTGTTGTTCCAAACCCTTAAGACATTTCATTTGTCTTCGGAACACAGATTAAGATATTTTTGATGAAATCCGAAGATCCAGAAAGATGCCATGAACATCTACAAAATAGTCCATGTGACATCAATGGTCCAACTGTAATTTTATGAAGCTATCAGAACTAAAAAACTAAATCAACAACTTTATTCAACAATTGAAGAGTTCAGATGCAAAACCAGCTTAAAGCTATCTCGGTCAAAAATGAGATAATGATACTGAGTCTATGCAGGGTCAGAAAGCTCTTGGATTTCATAAAAAATATCTGAATTTGTGTTCCAAAGACGAACAAAGGTCTTATGGGTTTGGAACGACATGAGGGTGAGTAATTAATGATGGAATTTTCATTTTTGGGTGAACTATTCCTTTAAAATTCAGGATAAGAGTATACAGGAGTCAGTTGTTCTTCCAGTTCTCAGTCCCCTAAGAGGACAGGTTAAAATATTTACAAGGTTGTTTCAATAAATAAAGTAGCAAGATGTTTTGTGAGAACATGTGCTCACCTATAGGCAGTACTCCAGACAAAACATGCAAATATGTGAGGATAATTTAAATTCTAATAAGTTTTGTTCTGACAGCTGACCCTAAAAACAGCAAATGATGATGATGATGATAATAATAATTCAAAAATGAACTGAGAATACCTTTCGTGAATTTGAATTAAATATAATACAGGTTCAAAGAGGATGCAACAAAGGAAATTCGGATAAATGTAATTTTAAATAGAAAAGCAAGGTTTTTCTATACTTGGCTTGATAAAGCACAGAGTAAAATAGAACAACAAAGCAACAGATAGACAGAAAGAATGACGGATACAGTTGAAGTCAAAAGAATTTGCAAAATCTAAATTATTTTGCTGAAATAAGAGGGATCATACAAAATGCATGTTATTTTTTTTATTTAGTACTGACCTGAATAAGACATTTCACATAAAAGTTGTTTACATGTGGTCCACAAGAGAAAACAATAGTTGAATTTATAAAAATGAGCCTGTTCAAAAGTTTACATACACTCGATTCTTAATACTGTTTTGTTACCTGAATGATCCACAGGTGTGTTTTTTTTTTTTAAGTGATGGTTATTCATGAGTTCCTTGTTTGTCCTAAACAGTTAAACTGCCTGCTGTCTTTTAGGTCTCATAGATTTTTCAGTTTTTCAGCATTTGTTAGTATTTAAACCCTTTCCAACAATGACTGTATGATTTTGAGATCCATCTTTTAACATTGAGGACAACTGAGGGACTCATATGCAACTATTACATTAGGTTCAAAATCTCACTAATGCTTCAGAAGGAAAAACAAAGCATTAAGAGCCAGGGAGTGAAAACTTTTGAATTTGAAGAGCAAGGTAAATTTAACTAATTTTGTCTTCTGGGGAACGTGTAAGTATCTCTGTAGCTTCTGAAGGGCAGTACTAAATGAAAAAAATATATATGATATTTAGGCAAAATAAGAAAAAAGTGTACACATCCTCATTCTGTTCAAAAGTTTACACCCCTGGCTCTTAATACTTTGTTTTTTCTTCTGGAGCCTCAGTAAGCGTTTGAACCTTCTGTAATAGTTGCATATGAGTTCCTAAGTTGTTCTCAGTGTGAAAAGATGGATCTCAAAATCATAAAGTCATTGTTGGTAAGGGTTCAAAATAACAAAAATGCTGAAAAACCAAAGATTTTGTGGAACCTGAAGGATTTTTCTGAAAAACAGCAGGCAGTTTAATTGCTCAGGACAAACAAGGCTCTCGTGAACAACTAAATCAAAAAAAACAAAAAAAAAACAACAACACAGCTGTGGATCATTCAGGTAACAAACATTAAGAATCAAGTGTATGTAAGCTTTTGAACAGGGTCATTTTTATAAATTCAACTACTTTTTTCTCTTGTGAACTATATGTGAACATTTTTTATGTGAAATATCTTATTCAGGTCAGTAATAAATAAAAAGAAAATAACATGCATTTTGTATGATCCCTCTTATTTTGCTAAAATAATTAACATTTTGCAAATTCTGCAAGGTGTATATAAACTTTTGAATTCAACTGTAGATAGATGGATAAAACAACAGAATGATGGGTGGATGGATATGTTGTTGTTGTGAGCATCACTAAATCCACTAGTCTATTGCAAAATTACAGCATCCTTTCAACAAAACCTCTAGTTGCACTTTGAGCTGCATTTGAGCTGTAATAGGTAATCAACAAGTAATCATCCCTCATTGTCCCACGAGTGCAAGAAATAGATGGAAACAAATCGAAATGGACTAAAAGAAAACACAAAATGATGCCGGAAGTAAAGCAGGTATTTATTTAAAGTTGTTCACCCACCTTCCAAAACCACTCAAGAACCATCTGCACATCACTTTCACTACCACTTCTCATCTTGTTTTTTTTTTTTTGATCATAGAGAAGAGATATGTAATTAGAGACCAATGTGCGATTTCATTTTTAGGCAAAATGATTCATTTCCAACAGCTCATTTCCAACAGTGGTTTCAAGGTAAAGGTTTCACTATTCTGGTTTGCTTAATGCAATCAGCAGTAATGCTTGTGCATTTCACAGTGAATATACTTTTTTTTTTTGTACCTTGGCATAAAGAATTTTGATATCTATACAATCAACTAGTTACTAAGGCTAAGAATCTGCACTGATTTTATTTTTTGAATTTCTGATTCAATTTGGTTCTGATTCAATTTCAGGCAAATTCCTTCTTATACATTCCTAAATTTAGAGAATATTTAAATGCATAACATGCTCCAAAGACCAAAGCGCTCCAAAATGTACTTCATTTTTGAATTTAAATACAACTGAATAGCTATAAAGTGTATTGTTTGTCCTTTGTGTATGGTGTAATGCAAATATTGTTTAACAAAAAATTCCATGCAAACACTGCCCAGCTGAAAAACAAGTGCACCTCCATAATGTACTTAAAATGCTCTATTTTCATGCACTTAATATACTAGAAATTATTCTTTAGTACTTCTTAAGATAATCTTGAGAACATCTAAGTGTACTCAACTGTGCTATTTTGAGACACCATGAATATAAAGTACATACACTTAGATGTTCTTGAGATTATCTTAAGAAGTACTAAAGATAATTTTTAGTATATTAAGTACAAAATTAGTGTGTGAAAACAGAGCACTTTAAGTACATTAAGGAAGTGCACTTGTTTTTCGCCTGGGTGAAGAAAACAGACATTTAGCAGATGTTTAAAGTTGAAATGAAGATTGCAGATTAATTGGAAAGTATTTTTCATAATACCATAAATGGTTAATTATTATTTGAAAGCACATTCACAACATTTGTTCATAAAGCATTTTATTGTTATTCTGAGAAGAGTAAATGATTGATATCTTCTTTTCACAAGCAGACAGTTGTATCTGACCGTATAGCTCCGTTTTGAAGTGAGTAATTGTTGAGCCTTGAGGTAATGCCAGTCATTTTATTCAGCGCAACTACAACCTTTTGATCAATGACACCAAACACAGTGTCATTCTGAATATAAAAGAGCGAGAGAGAAGCCACAAGGTATAGCGTTTCTCTGTCGATCCAGGCTGAAGGGACATCAAGTGTCTGTGCACACGGAGGACAGATTCACTGGGGACAGAAAACAGAGTTCAAAGACAGAGCAGCTCTTTCTCATCCTCTCTTTGAAATCTCTCCCACTCCTTTATCCTGAGTTTACTTTCACTGGTTTGGGTTTTCGAGCACCTAGCTGACCTTTCTGGGATGACTGTCATTCTTTTCTGGTAACCATCAAACAGACGACCCAGCAGGAGGGTTTAACCACCCACATAGTGTGCGAGAGTGTTTTTAGGTTAGGACATAAATCAAAAAGACACAAAGAATCAATGTTAGCAACAGTTTCAACACAGATTGATTTTGTGTTCACATCTTGTATGTATGTATCTATTTATCGTTCATCAAGAATGCATTAAATTGATAAGAAGTGAGAGTATAGACTTAGAAACATACAGTTTGGCAAGTAAAACAAATGCACAATTTCACTTTAAAAAAACATGCAAAGATTCTTATGGCAAATGCTTTAAACTGACAACTCAATTGTTAAAGATTGTTTTAGAACAATCACTGACATATCCCAGGGTTCATTCCCACAACTCTGTGACCTTTATTTGATCCAAAGCCTCTGTTGGGAAAAGATCCATATGTGCATATGCATAACCCCATTTCCCAGTGACAGCACACAAAGCTCCTCTGAAAGATGAGAAGAGGTAAACAAGGCTTTTTTCATCACTTTTTGCATCTTTTCAGCTCTTGTTTGTTTTCATGCTTTTTTCAGATTCAAGGCTCTGCTTAAAATTAATCTTGGCTGACACACACCAAACACTTGGATTTTCACAGAAGCAGCTGCACCAAGGTACACTGAGACCTGCTCTCCTTTTTAGCACTGCGCTGCTAAGAGAGATAAAGTAAGTGATTGATAGACAGTGTTAAAAAAGCAACGGGAGGAGTATATATCTGATCGTGTGTGTGTTTGAGAGAGAGACTGAGGCTGTTTCATTGGGGAGCAGTCTGACCTTGTTTAGAGCGGAGCTGGAACTTTTAGAGGGGCCAATCAATGGACAAACACTCCATATAAGCATGAGTCCAAAGAGAGAGACTGTAAAATAACAAATCAAATCCAAGGGTCACATCGAGAGAGACAGTCACCAACAGCGAAAAACCAAGGTTGTTGTAAAATGAATACAAGTACTTTTTTAATGTCTGCTTAAAATTGAAATTCACTGAATGCACAATTCCATAGGTCACCTTATTAAAAAAAAAAAAAGGAAAACTTTGTGGGCCTTAAACGTAGTAGTTGTGTTGCTGTTTATGCAGGGTCAGAAAACTCTCAGATTTCATCAAAAATATCTTGATCTGTGTTCCTAAGAGGGAAAAAAACATAAAAAATTGCTAAACCTATGCAACCATTTGCATATGCAATCACTGAGCACGGTCCAAAGTGCCACAGTTGTCTATAAAGACATTTGTGTATCTCAAAAAACATGGCTGCCATTGGCTGATTAATTTTGAGCACCTGTTAGACAAGGTTAATGGAGGCCAATTGGAACGAAACTCAGTGGGCCTGTTTGACTCACGGCCCCGAAGTTCTGTGAGAAATTTTAAAGAAATCGGGCACTGGGAGGCAATAACGCATTTTTTAAGTGTGTAAATTGATTGTACGTGGCACGGTTTTTCATACATGCGTGCGATATTTGTATCATATGATAGAACTCCTCATTACAGACTACTTTGCCTCTAGAACCTCTGCTGTCAATGAAATTGTTTGTTAAATGATTAAGAAAATGTAATAAAAACTACTTTTGTGAACTAGTCCTAGGTTTTTCGCTCAATCTGGAAATCTGGAAAAGTAGTACAATTCTCTCAACTCTCTAGGTCAGGGGTGGAGAACTCTCCAGGACTGACGTTCGCAATCAATAAAAATGTTGATATTTACCCTTCGGGAAGCTATAATGGTGTCGTTTAGAAAAGGGGTCTGTCCAAATTTACCCAAAATCCTATAAAGCCTAAAGGAAAACTCAAAACGTCACAAAACCTGCTGAGCACATGCGTCAGGTGATTCTAAACAATCATGCAAAGTTTTAAGGAGTTCAGACCACTGCTGGCGCTATAACAGTCATAAACATTAAAAAAATATAATATTTCTATGACACTTGAACCCCCCGGTAATCGCTGCTTGCAGCTGATGACTGAATTTCCTTTTTTGGGTGAACTATCCCTTTAATCAGCAATTTTAGTTTTCTATTTATGAGGGAATACACTGGTCAAAAGTTCTGAAATAATGTGGAATATTTTGTTAATGTTTTAAAAAAAAAGTCTCTTATGCTCACCAAGTCTGTATTTATTTAATCAAAAATACAGTAAAATGTAAATATTATTACATTTTAAAAGAATTTTCTGTTTTAATATATATTAAAATTTAATTTATTCCTGTGATGGCAAAGCTAAACTTTCAGCATCATTACTCCAATGTCACATGATCCTTCAGAAATCATTCTAATGAAAGTCACAAGAAATTCTCGACCTTTTTCAAGTATATTGCCAGTATTTCATTATATTATAATAGATGTTTTGCCAGGGCCAGACCTTTTGAAGAGCTCTTTAAAGCATGAAATAGACCAATGTTTTTCCCTGGCTGCTACCTTACATGTCACAGCTCATGCAATGGTCTGCCAGTTTTATTTAATGGGTCAGAGAGAGGGAGAGTGGAAAATGATCATGAAAAACAAAATTATGTCCGTTTTTGGTGTAAAAACCATTATAAGCGCACCACAGTGAAACAGAGCAAAATAGTTTACAATGGTTTACATGCGTTTCTCTGTTGTTGCGAGTAGTATTTTTTTACGTTAAAGGGATAGTATACCCAAAAAATTAAAAATTTGTCATCATTTATTCACCCTCATGTCATTCCACACCTCAGACTTTTGATATTTTATTTTATTTAAAGCATGTGGCGAGTTTGATGGGGGTAATTGAGAATGAATGAGGGAAACTCACGTGAGAGGAGGCAGTGCCTCCATTGTGATTTGATTGGATATGACTGGTTTTGTTTGGCTGTGATTGGTTCATGCGATAGATGTGTTTGTGCGTGTTCGCAAATCATTCTGTATGAACGATATAAAGGTGTTAATGGGAAGACTAATTTAAAAAAGTAAGTAAACAATTCACACCCTTAGATATAACCAATTTGTTATGTCAAAATAAGACTTGAAATGGCATGAAAACATGTTCTGTGGGAGTTTTAATGAGTAATCGGCTTGGTGAAATTTAAAGTAAATCTCAGTGTCTGTGACCAATATTTACCTAGCTTTGATGACTGATGATCCAAAAAATTCAAAAACAGTTAAAAAGTTAACTATTAAAAAGAATAGCTGAACATAAATCAACAAATAAAATATGTTGTTTAAATTGTTACTGCCTTGAGTTATTATTTTGGAATAAATGTAAAATGCTTAAAAACACTAACTTGATAAGATTCATGCTTGGCTTTAATAAATAGAATATTGATTACACTGTAACGTAAAAATATAAATTATACTTTATTTTTCTGATAGTGTAGGTAATGTTTATTTTTATGTATGTATTTATTTATTTATAAATACCAAAAAAATACCAAAATACCTTTTTATATGCTTAACAGAAGAAAGCAAATCATACTGTTTTAGAACAATGTGAGGTTAAGTAAATGACAAAATTGTAATATTTGGGTGAATTATGCATTAAGCTATTTAAAATGTTAAAATGCTATAGGAAAAAAATAAATAAAAAGAGTATCAAAAGTAACTCAAGGGATAAACTTTAAAGACTGTCTTAAGTTGATGTCACTTTATAAGCACTGTTGTCATATTAATTCCTGTCACATTTATCTCTTATTATCATTTCAAACAGGCATTTTATCTGCTGTCTCTTACATTTTTGCCAGCATCTAAGCAGCCATCACTTCCACTGAACAAGCTTTGCTCTAAAATAACTTTATAAATCGCTAAAAACTCAGAAAGTATTAATATTAAATGAACATCTAAAACTGGCTTGTATGCTTGAACATAACAGCACAACCCTGTTAATTTTTTCCTTGTTTTTCTCCAGAGCCTAGTTTTTCTGTCTTTAGACAGGTATGTTTTACTATTTCAGCTACAATATTTAAAGTGTATTTCTCACAATAAATAAATAAAAAACTGAGGCAGATCATGCCCCAAGATGCTGACATGAAGTCATGCCATAATCTTTTCCCAGTCTATCCCCTCCAGACCTTAGTACATAATTCATGACTGTACAAGTTAATCTTATCTGAGGCAATTTTCAGCTGTTTCATTTTTAGCCATGAACCATTTTACATCATATGAGCCGAGAGATGTAAGCCAGTCCTGTAATGACTACAACAGTGAGATGTGTTAAAATAAATCAGTTTATGATTGATCATTCGGGTCAACTGTAAACCAAGACCAGAACTTCATAACACACAAGAATCTTAGATTAAACAGATTAGTATTGTACTTCAGTATGATTCATGTTATTACTCATACATCGCTCTGGTGGTCCTCCTACACACAGACAGATTTTAGGTTATGAACTCATATGTGAATTAGATACATGCAAAAAACATTACAGTGATACTGGGGATGCAAGCACTACGCTGTCTACTTGTAAACCCTGTTAGCATCCCTATTTGTTTATGTTACCACTAATGACACATTTAATGGAGTTTTGCACTGAGTCTTTCATCAGCTTGTTAGTTAGTTATTACTGAGTGAATGCTTTTTATCTAAAGTGACTCACAGAACACTAATTGCAAGGACGGTTTCCCTTGGCGTAGCCTGCAGTGACGCTGCTGAGCTCAAGTGCACCACAGCAACAGAGTAAGACTGTGATTACATTAGCACTCCAATTCACCTACAGGCTAATGCCACTCCATCAAACCAAGAACTGATGACAGTAATCAAAAACAGTGTTATTTGCGGCACAATAACTGGATTCAGTTGCAGAGTAAATAAAGTCTGTTTAAAAGGGTGGAAAGAGTGCAAAAGGGCTGACGGGCTTCTGTTGCACGCTGTAATAGAGGGAATCTGTCAAAAAACAGAATATCTAAACATATGGAATATATAAATATGCCCTTAAAGGGACAGTTCACACAAAAATGAAAATTCTGTTATTAATTAGCTTTCTGACCCTGCATAGGCAGCAATGCAACTTACATGTTTAAGACCCAGAAAGGTAGTAAGGACATTGATAAAATAGTCCATGTGACATCAGTGCCTCAACCTTAATTTTATAGGCCTTAAATGTGGTTGCATTGTTGCAGTGTCAGAAAACTCTCTGATTTCATCAAAAATATCTTAATTTGTTCTGAAGATAAACAGGTTTGGAATGATATGAGGGTGAGTAATTAATGACAGAAGTTTCATTTTTGGGTGAACTGTGCCTTTAAAAGGACTATTGACCTAAACATGAAAACCCTGGGAGAATTTAGGCTATGTCTACATGAATTAAGTTTTCGTTTTAAAACGCTCTCCGCCCCCACTAGCGTTTTCAAGTGTTTTCCAAATGTTTCTCATCCACACTGAAATGTAGGAAAACGTTAAATTCGCCATAATGCACATGCTTAAAAACTCACTTAGATGATACAGACGGAACAGACATAATAAGTTTTAATGCAATTCTTGGCAGGATCAATTTATTTACGGAAATATCTCATAATTCACTGACACGTTCATGTCGCGCACCTCATGTTTGATATAAAAAGCAGCTGCCCTCACGTTTAGCTGCAGGAGTCAGGACAGTAACTGAGTACATTTTCTGTCATCTTTTTAGGACTGTAATGTGAAGAGTGTACAAATATATCTTTAACAGCAGTGTGAAAATGAATACCACATAACAGCCACAATTACCAGTATAAACATGGATATCTATTGGTACAATATGCGTCACATGACTAAACATGCGTCATCATTTTCATAAGCCTCTGTTTTCACAATCCACACTGCAACGGAAAAACACAGTTTTCAAATTTATCCACTTTAGAGAGCGTTTTCAAAAAGCTCTGTTTTCCTTGACCAAAAACACCATCTCAATGTGGATGGAAGGCCAAAACGGAGAGAAAAAAATGCGTTTTCAAACGAAAACATATTAGTGTGGACATGGCCTTACTCACCAATGTTGTTCCAAACCTATATGACTGATGAACAAAAAAGAAGATATTGTTTAAAAAAATAAACTTTTTGTTCATACAGTGGGTATCAATCACTCTTTAGCAAAGGATGAGATCATTTTCATTTTGGGGTGAACTGTTCCTTTAAATTTTAGAGTTTAGAACTCCATTATGTCATCTATGGCAATATTTCTGTAATATGTTTTTATATGTAAGAACAATAAGTTATAGCTACCTTTCTACATTTTCTGAATAAACTAAATGAAACTAATTTCAGTTTTCAATTACATTAGTTTTATTAAAATTTAAAAACAAACTACAACAGGGTACAATGGGGCTAAAGGCACTCAAATGTGCTTTTCACTGTGTATGATTGCAGAAAAATATGTTTTGAACATTTATGGAACAACAAATTTTGTGTGAAAATAAATCATACAAGTCATTTATTTTATTTAAAAATCTCATAAATGTATAAGGTGGCAAGGGGGGGGCCTTGTACCCCACACACGGGATAAAAGTTCACCAGTATGGGGTAAAAGGCACACAGTATTGATACAAATACTTTGGTTAAATTTTTTTTTTTTTGTAATAATCTATTTAATACAAAACAATCACTTTATCAAAGTTTGTACGATTTGCTTATTTTGATAAATAAAAGAATATTTTTTGGTTCAATAAATATACTGTCAATAAACTGTGTTAATATAAAACATATATTTTAAAATACAGAAACCAAATCATTTTAAAATGTACAGATTCTGAAAGCAGTGAAGGAGATCTCATAAAAATGAATACTGAACGGAAAATAAATAGTGCTCTACTATTTAAAAAACCTGAACCATACTTGGTAAATTAATAAAAATACTAATATTAATTATATATTGATCATTACAGTTAGTTCATTGTTTATTAATGTTAACAAAAGCAACTAAAAGTTTTCAAATTTAGCAGTAAATGCTGACATTAACACACTCTAACAAGGAACAATGCTTCTATTCTACAGCTTTTATCAATCTTAATATTACAAATGGACTCATACTGTAAACTGTTACCATTATATCAACAATCAAGCTAAAGATGGACATCTTTAAATATCTATACAAATGCCACAGTATTGAAATTGCATACATATGGATATTGTGTACTTTCACAATTTAACTGCTTATATTCTAGAACATTTGTGGTTATCTAATCAAAATATAAAAATATGTTAGTCACACAACGGGCAAAACTGCAGCATCGCATCTAGAAGAACTCGCAACTATCCGGTATCACACACACTGGACGCGTCACATTCAATTCAAGCGGCGGTCTACAAGACTTTATTTGATCACCAAACGAGCAAAAGTATACTGCTGTCCTTTCTCCACTAATGCAAAATCGGCAAAATCTGCAAAACCGATACATCAGTCGACCTCTACTGTGCACCTTCTATACATGTTAATATTTAAAAACTGTCTGTGATTAGTTTTGGTTCATCATGTGACTTTCTCATCATCACATGCTTTTGATGGTTATCAGTGTATTGCAAGGGTACAATACAGATTTCAGTACTTCAGTAGGTTGGTAGATTAATATTATATCAGTTAATGAAATTACGGTATTTACCTGTAAATTTAAGTGAAAACCGTAAAACCCAAAACGTTGCTACCGTATTTTTTACAGGAAAATTATGGTAACCACAGCTGCTGATTTTTTTTACCGTAAATTTTACGGATTTTTTATTTAATTTTTTTTACAGTGCATCTGAATTTAACAATGTCATGTCAACAACTGAAAAGGTCAGCCTTCTATTAATTATCATGTTAATTATTGTGCCTTTTAGCCCCAACAGCAGGGGTGCTTTTTACCCCAAATACCATACTTTTACATATTGTTTCATTATTTAAAAACTACTGTTTTAATTATCTTAAACAAAACTGAAAATAATTAAGACCTTTGTCTCAAGATATATTGAATAATTTTAGCGATTCTCGTTTGCTGCTTAAATCCACAACATTTTTTAAAACATCAAATATTAGATCAAGCAAGCACAGAATCGACTTTGTGCTGCTGCCTGCAGTCGTGCCAAGGATCAGCCAGTTTTGCATGTGTATGTTGAAAAGCGGATGTTTTGGACAGTGCAAGTTCTACCCTATAATCTTTCCTAAAGTAAATCAGGGGTGTTTCATCAGGCAGCAATTGGTAGAATTTCAATAAAAAGTTCAAAGGCTCTTGTACGCAGCATAGGATGATGCAAAGTGGCAGATGCATGTCACAAATAATTCATTAAACTTATCTTACATAACCCACCATTACAGAGAAAAAATATAGCTCCTCTTCCTCTGCAACTGTATTGAGGTTAATGGAAGTGTTCACCTTCTTGCAGACCTCTGACTGCAGAGCACAGGTAGAAAGTCTGCTAATAAACTTCCACTTGTTCTAAAGCAACATTGCCTCATTTAAAAGGATTGTGTGTGTATATGGCTGCTGTATATTTATTATTAAACTTTCAGAAAAGGTGAAGCAGAGCAACACTTTTATCCATGTGATTTGCATATTATATTTGTAAGGAAACCTTTAGACTTTGCTTTTAGCTGTAGATGCAATTTACATGTAATTGCAGGCTAGTGCAAGACGGGTCGATTTAGTTTCTGCTGGGCTTTTATGCAATTTGTTTAGAATCCAGACTGGAGCAACACCATTTTGTGCTCTTCCCATTAATGAAGCCTTCATTTTTAAAAATGTATTTTTTAAATTTTTTATTTATGCTGTGAATTAAATATGTCATTTTCCATGCATGAATACATTAATAGATACAATTTTAACACTTTAAAAGCGTTACAGACACAAATGTCATGTTTGTTTTCTTGTTAGAATTATTAGATATTTTAAATAAACTTACAAGCTAGCTAGTATTATAGACCCATTATAATTTTGACAGGATCTACTGAACTGAAACTCATTAACCCATTTTAACTGGTAAAATAAACTATTTATCCTTGCATAATATAATTAGCTTAGCATAATTTTTCCTGATTGCAAAAAAAGATTTTTTAAAGGAGAAGTTTTAAAGGAGTACAGATAATGTACTCACCCCCTTGTCATCCAGGATGGTCATGTCTTTCCTTCTTCATTTGTAAAGAATTTTTTTTTTTTTTTCCCATATACTGGACTACAATGGTGTTCTGAATGTCCAAAATGCAGTTTAAATGCAACATCAAAGGGCTATAAACAATCCTAATTGAGGAAGAAGGATCTTATCTAGCGAAACAATTAGTTATTTTCTTAAAAAAAAAAAAAAAAAAAATTACAATTTATATACTTTTTAACTTCAAATGCTCATCTTGTCTCGTCTGCCTTAACTCTTTTTTCCGGTTCATAACAGTTTGGGTATGTTGAAAAACTCCCATCTCATTTTCTCCTCCAACTTCAAAAACGTCCTATATCACTGTTTTACCTTTTTGTACCTGTTTGATCTTCTTTGATGTTCACTTTGTAAACACAGCGTTGGTACTTCTGCAGTGATGATTTTAAAGTTGGAGAAGAAAATGAAATGGGAGTTTTTCGCCAACTGTCATGAACCAGGCAGACGAGACAAGATGAGCATTTGAGGTTAAAAAGTATATAATTGTAACTACTCAACTGGGATCGTTTAGAGCCCTTTGTAGCTGCATTTAAACTGCATTTTGGTCGTTCAAAATCAGAGGCACCATTGAAGTCCAGTATATGGAGAAAAATCCTAAAATGTTTTCCGTAAAAAACATAATTTCTTTATGACTCAAGAAAGAAAGACATGAACATCTTGGATGACAAGAGGGTGAGTACATTATCTGTCAATTTTTGTTCTGGAATTGAACTTCTCCTTTAACAAATGTTTTTGCACAAACTCTCTTATGCGCACAAAAGCTGCATTTATTTAATAGAAAACTGTAAAAACTGTCATATTGTGACATTATTTATATATTTATTGCATATTTAAAAAGTGTATATATATATATTAGGGCTGTCAACGATTAATCGCGATTAATCACATACAAAATAAAAGTTTAAGTTTGCCTAATATATGTGTGTGTACTGTGTGCAATTATTATGTATATATAAATACACACAAATTAATGTGTATATATATGAGAAATATGTTATTAATATACAAAATAATTTTATTTATATATAATATAAAATTATAAAAATTATAATAAATATATATGCTTGAAAATATTTCTTAAATATATACATGAATGTGCTTGTATTTATATATATATTACATTATTAAAAGCTAAATAAAAATATTAATTTAAAACTCTTACTGACCCCAAACTTATAATTGCAATAATATTTTTTTTCATTTTATATATTACATTTAGCTTTTTATTTAATATTTCTTGTTAGAAAATATAAAATCACATAATTTTTTAAAATGCAGACAAAATCTACAAACTTTACAAAAATGAACTAAAATTAAAATGGCTTGTATCATAAAGCATATAATTATTAAGTAACCTCAACATTGTTTGAAGGTTAAGCACATCCTTTCAATGACTATGAAAAAGCAAAATAAATTTTTTTTTTTGGTAGTTTCAGGCCCTATTGTGTACTCTATTTGTGGAAAGTGCCGGGAGCTCTCCAAAGCCAACCAGCTCTTCTTAGCTGTGTGAGCTGAACCCAAGGGCTTTACTATAGTAAAAGACAATATTACAGAGTGCAGAACTTGACTCTGCTGGAGTTAAACAAACTCTCTTGTAAAGTACAAAAGTAATGATTCTCATGGGTTTTACTAAGCTCTGAACCAGCATCAAAACACACTCTTTTTATTTCTGCTGACTGATGCTCCGGTGGTTCAGGCACGGACAGCTTGGCCTAGTTGGACCTCTGTTAGATGCCTCATGTTGACTTGAAAACCAATGAAAAGTGCTATTTTTAGGCCTCATTTAGAGCTAACACAGACTTTCAACAGTAATCGAAATTACATGACTCACCTAAGCTATCTAACTGCGCTTAGCTGCTTGATGTTTTCTTAGGGTGTTGTTATATTCACCAAACCTATTAAATAGAAATTGAGAGTGTCTATATTCACATTTACTGTGAGATGCTGCCAGATCTCTCTAGTCTACATAAAGATCATTAAGGAACAAATACATATCTTTGCCTGCCTCCACTGTCCTCTGATAGACACCCCCCGGAAGCCAATTTGTGGTGTCCAATTTTATTCTCAGTCCATGAAATCCTGTTTGATTGAAGGGTGAGAATGGCAAATGTGACAAAGGCTGGTCAAGGATATCACCTAAGACTAAAACTGTAAAAGATACTGTCATATTTTCAAACACATCACCTCTAGTCCAATATTAACGCCCAAATCACAATGTACAACACGGTGCATAGGATAAAATCACAAAACCTAGGCGTAAGTAAACAAAACAAGATACAAAGGCTAACAATGTGCTTTCATAAAAATTACAGTTCAGCCACTGATGTCACATAGACTATTTTATGTCCTTACTACCTTTCTGGCCCATGAACATGGTAATTACATTGATGTCTATGCAGGGTCAAAAAGCTCTCAGATTTCATCAAAAATATCTTAATTTGTGTTCCAAAGATGTATGAAAGTCTTACGGGTTTGGAACGACATGAGGGTGAGTAATTATTGACAGAATTTTCATTTTTGGGTGAACTATCACTTTAAAAATAACATGGTTCAATTCCTCAGTCCTAAAAATAAACAGAGTAATGAAATCAGCGCACACTGATAAGACTACACACATTACCAGTAATATTACAACAAACTTCAGACCCTGCAGCACACAAATAACAGTCATAAGCAGAAAGTGTTTACAGAAACCGAAACCGCAGAGGTGTAACTCTACAGTGCTTAGAGGGAACAGACACACAGTTTTGTATGTTTGAGAAGCATTTATCACAGTCTTGTAAAGCTGACAGTGATGGAAACCTCAGTGCTTTATCAAATCAACTTGGTGAGGAAAACGGTGAAAACAGTGGGCTTCTGCTCAGTAGTTCACTAAATGCTGAGCAGGAAACTAGTGTAATTAAAGCCCCAGAGTTACAGGAAAAATGTCTTTCTCTGCCTTACAGTAACTCTTCTTTATTCATACAAACACAGGCATTAACATGATTCTATATTTCTGATGCAAAAATATGATTCATACTTTTCTAACAGCATTAATAACAATCATTAAAAATTGAAAGTGTCATAAAGAAATTATGTTTTTTTGAGGAAAATAGTTCAGCATTGTTTTTTTTTCCATATAATGGACTGATATGGTGCCCCAAGTTTGAACTTCCAAAATGCAGTTTAAGTGCAGCGTCAAACGATCCCAAATGTGGTTGTAAACGAGTCCAGCCAAGGATGAAGGGTCTTATCTAGCGAAATGATTGGTTATTTTCATAAAAATAATACAATTTATATACTTTTTAATGTGAAATGCTCATCTTGTCCTGCTCTGCCTGGACTGTTTTTTTCCGGTTCATGACAGTTAGGGTATGTCGAAAAACTCCCATCTCATGTTCTCCCTCAACTTCAAAATCATCCTATATCACCGTTTTACCTTTTTTGTTGCGGGTGTTTGATCTTTTTTGCATGTTCACTTCGCAAAGACTGTGTCGGTACTTCTGCAGCAATGTAGGATGATTTTGAAATGATTTTTGAAGTTGAGGGAGAAAATACGTTCAGAGTTTTTCGACATACAGTAAATGTCTTGAGCCAGAATACACAGAGTTCAGGGAGAGCAAGACAAGATGAGCGTTTGAGATTAAAAAGTATTTAAATTGTTTTTTTTTTTTTAATGAAAATAACTGATCGTTTCACTGGGATCGTTTACAACCACATTTGGGATTGTTTGAAGCTGCATTTAAACTGCATTTTGGTCGTTCAAAATCGGGGCACCATATCAGTCCATTATATGAAGAAAAATGCAGAAATGTTTTCCTCAATAAACATAATTTCTTTACGACTGAAGAAAGAAAGACATGAACATCTTGGATGACAAGGGGGTGAGTACATTATCTGTAAATTTTTGTTCTGGAAGTGAACTTCTTTGGGAGCATAAGAGACTTTCAAATACATTTAAAGAACTGATCCTAAACAAAAATATCTTAATTTGTGTTCCGAAAGATCTTACGGGTTTGGAACGACATGAGTGTGAGAAATTAATGACAGAATTTTCATTTTTAAGTAAACTCTCCCTATAAGTGTACAACATTTTACTTTTCCTGAGTTTCCATATATACACAGGATCTTCATCTCCTCTTTATTAAGCTAAATAGACTCTCTAGATCATCCTCCAATTTACTAAAGCCTTTCTTACCAATCACAGTTCACTTCCACTTAAATCAGGGGACTCATTTCACGGCTGCCTGGGCAGTAAATACACAGGAAGCAAACTGTGGATCACACAAAATATGAGGACTTAGAATTCTGCATATAAATTTGTCATTCAGCAGTAACAGCAGTACTGCTCGATACACACTGATTATGCATTATGTAATGTTATCCAAAGTGACTTACAGTAAACTTACTTCAGAGATCTTCTAGAACAAACTAGGGTTCAGTGTTTTGCTCAAGGGGACAGTAGTGACAATGGAGCAGTTCATGCATCACTTGTTCTACGTCTCAAAACTGTGACCTTTGGGAACCCAACCAAAACTTTGACCACTACAGTCCACCTATATCTATAAGTTATTTGCAGAGTAGCCTCAAAAAGTATTTTCAAACTTAAAAATGTGAATTAGAATACAATGGCAAAAAATTAAATGAATCAATATCCAAATAATATGCAATTTGCAATAATTTTGTCTTAATTTTCCCTGTCAGAATCTGTTGAAATGTTAATTACTTTACCAAAATTAGAGGGATCATACAAAATGCATTATATTAGTTTATTTAGTACTGACCTAAATAAGATATTTCACATACAAGATGCTTATATTTAGTCCACAAGTGAAAATGATTGTTTAATTTATAAAAACGACCCAGTTCAAAAGTTTACATCTCCTTGATTCTTAATACTGTGTTGTTACCTGAATGACCCACAGCTTTTTAGTGATAGTTGTTTGTGAGTCCCTTGTATGTCATGATAGTTAAACTGCCTGCTGTTTTTCAGAAAAGTCCTTCAGGTCTTTGGTTTTTCAGCATTTTTGTGCATTTGAACCCTTTCCAAGAGTGACTGTATGATTTTGAGATCCATCTTTTCACTGAGGACAACTGAGGGACTCATATGCGACTATTTCAAACGTCACTGATGCTTTAAAAGGAAAAACTATGCATTAAGAGCCAGGGGGTTAAAACTTTTGAACAGAATGGAGAGGTGTTCATTTTTTTCATAACCACTCGTAACACTTATTTTGCCTAAATATCATATTTTTTCATATAATACTACCCTTCAGAGAGTTAAATGTTTCCCGGAAGACAAAATAAGTTTCATTTACCCTGATCTTAAAATACCCCCCCCCCGGCTCTATATATATTTATATATATATATACAGCGCTGGTATTAACTGTTTACATGTAATCTGGATTACGTAATCAGATGTAAAAAATTAAGTAACTTGTAATTAGAGTACATTATATTTTAAAATGCTCATTATCAGATTACAGTTACTTTATTATGGATTACATGATTACATATACACAATGGAAATAAAATATTTCTGTTTAGTGTTGAAGGGGTTTAAATAATTTTTATTTTATATTTATATGATTTAATTAATTATTAGCGTTTTATCAACTCAAACCCACTGAAGTTCTTACATTATGCACAGTTTGGGAAACTGTTTTGGTTTTTTTATATTAATAAGGTTTGATGGTAAATTTAAAACAAGTTTGATAAAAAAGTAATCTAAAAAGTAGTCAGAATACATTACCTAAACTGAGTAACATAGGTTATACAGATTTTCAATATATAAGGTAACAAAAGCATTTCTTGGTGTGTCCCAATGAAAGGTCAGTCAGATGGTGTTTTATAAGAGTCAGAATACTGCCTCACCAGGCATTACTGTGCTTGTTTCTGAGCTCAGAGTGGGTCCCAAAACAAGCAGACAGTTCCTTTATCTAGAGGGAACATTCACACAAAAGAGGATAAACAGAATCAGGAAGCTCTTCTCTTTATATCTGTAAAGCATAAACACCCACTTCACCTGTGCCAAGATGTGTCTGTGCCTTTAAAAGGTCTGGTTATTTTAAAGAATTTAGGCATCATCAAATGTCTCAATGCTCCATGCAATATTTGCAATAACTACTGCACCTGCAGCAGATCAGTCAAATTCTCAAAGTGCCAAAATTTAAAAAGAAACACAGCATGATTGCATATAATCTTGCACTGTCATAAATCAGTTCTTTAGCTTAAGTCTTCAGCTTCTCAGATTTTTCTCCTGCTGAAAAGAGCCCAGAAATCCCACATGTGCTTCTTCTAAAGTTTCAGAAGTCATGTCACTTTTATGTAGCTTTGCAATACACATTGTTTCAAAGGAGTTTCACAGTAATAAACAAGAAACAACAGAAATAGAAAAAAAAAATCTTAAAATTTGTAAATCAGCTCTAAAAAGCAAATAGTGTCATTATTCACCTCAAGACGGTTCGATGTTGGTTTAAATTCAGATCAGTAACAGTGTTGATGTTGCTAAATCTGTCAGTTATCAACAAATTTGATTAATCTATAAAGCAGCTCTACAGAAGACAACAGTGCCATCATTAGTTTTGGGTAAGCTTACATTAAAAACCATAACATTAGATATTACATTTTGATGTTAAATCCACTATTGTTTTATATAGAATTGATCTGTAGTCTATACAGTATTTGATGCAGTTACATTAAAAGTAACTAATTAAATTGCAGAAAAATGAAGAGTAGTCCCCTACTTTATCCAGGGAAAAGTAATTAATTACTCAACAATGCATTACCCCCAACACTGGTCATCATCCAGCTCAATTCAGTTCAGCTTCTTTGTTCTCCCCTGATAGTGTTTGTGCAAATCAATCAATCAATCAATAATAATGACTAGAAATATAAGAATCTCAACAATTATCAGCCCGAATTTCCAGATCCACAAGTCTGCAAGCAAAAATGAACTCAAACATTCTCAAATTCTTCCAAAACCAAACGATCTGATCTATGCAATCGGCATTAATTTTATAGCTTTGATGTTCGTCCATCTCAACAATTGTTTTTTAGGAGAAACATCTGAGACAAAGTTAAAACTCCATCTGCTAAGCTCTGAGAGAGCCGCTAAGCAATAAAAGGTTCCTCTGGGAGACTCTCAGTACCTTGATGTTTCACAACTGATCCACGCAAACGATTTATTAGTGAAAATGAGTTGCTTACTCTTATAAACGGCATTCCACGGCTGGTAGCCATAATAGCCCGTGATTCTCAAGATCCTCTCCTCGATGGACGCGCTGTTGATGTCCTCAACTGATCGAGATGACTTCAGGTCTTCTTTAATCGATTCATCCACCACCAGGTACTTGAGCTGGCGGAGTTGGGGGCTGATGTCGGACAGCCTTCTGGGACTCACCTCGGGGGATTTACGCATTCCGCTGGAGACAAGAACACAAAGTTGGAATCGCGTTGGCTTCGAGCGCTTGACACAGAGGGCGAGGTGTGCCAGTGAGACCGTGGCACACAAACAGACCTTCTCATTACATTGGGATTCGGATAGTCCACCTCCTTAAACAGAGGATATGGTGTTTTTCAAACACAAACACTCCGCGTAAACGGCTTTCGAGAGCGCGGCTTTGTTTCGGTGCGTAAAGAGGGTGGATGCGCGAATCTTCACCCTCCACTAACTGGCATTGCGAGCGGAGGAGGCAGTGGGGCTGAGAGATGATAACCAGACATGACTGCTGCTCCGTATAGTGTAACACTCTACTGGTACAGTAGGCCACGAATCATTTGGTGGAAAGTATAGATATACAATTGTGAAATACACACAAAAATAAAATAAGTTTAGTGCACCAAAAATATTGTAAAAACAAATATTATTGGAGTATATGTTACAAGAAAATACGGTTTCAGTCTTTCTACTTCAAAATGTAATGGTTAATTCACTGTTACTTGGCGTTTATTCATAATTGTTTGTTAATTTTCTATCAATTTCTAAGTGAAAGTGTTGCAAAGAAAATCGTACACCATTTTTTCAATGTAGAGCATTTTAATAAATTAAATTAATAACAGGCTATAATGTAAATAACACTGATAATAACGATTGGGTAATCAAGTGTAACAACAAAACTGAAATCATTAATCAAAACATAATTTCGCGGTAGAAAGCAATAAAAAATGATGTAAGATAGCATGTGGAGTATGAATGAATAAATTAACAAACCAGAAGCTGTTTTTGGATCATGCACCAGGTCATGATCATGATGCACTGAGTGCATTTGCATTTGCTAATTTTAATATACATGTATATCACGACTTGACAGCATATTGCAAATTAGTTAGGGTACTTTGTTATGCTGCAGCCTATGGCCACCGGGTGGCGTGCGCGATTCAGCTTTACGCACCAACTCCACTGACGCTCCTTTCACATACGGAACAATTAACGCTACTCTTGGTGCTTCTCACAAATGGCATGTTTACAATCTAACTTTATTTTACAGTTTGATATGGTGAGTCCTTTGAAAATGTTTGCTTTTTCACCCTACTTTTTTCTTCCGCGTTTAGCATTATGATACATGCAAGGAAACTGGCATTTTTTTCTTATACAGTTTTAAATGAGTAGCATATATAGACAAAATAGAACAGTGAACTATTATATCCGCCCTGTTCTTATGAATAGACATCGTTTGGAATACCCAGATGCGCATGAGACTTACAGCACCATTTATAGACTTGTGCGTAATGAGCTTAGTAGTTAGTTTTTATCACTGTCATCACGACTGACTCTAAATGGGGTTTGTTTAGAAGCTTTATTTTTTCTCTCAGTCCCTGAATAGAAAGACATTTACTACATCTGTCACGACTCAAAAGTGATGCTGCGTAAAGCAGCATATCAACAAAACACGTATTTCACTCATGCATAGGTGCTTTTTAAAATTCTTACATGGGCATCAAGGTGGTCGGGGGTCCCAGGTAACACATGCAGTCCCTTCGGGGGGGTCCGAGTCGGTCTCCATCTCCATACATGATCCCCATGAATGACAGCAGATCACTGCTTACAACGCACAAAGACACACGGACTGGAATGGACCGCTCACCCACTCTCACACACACTCCAGCCGTGGCATTTACAGATTTTCCAGATAGTATCAGCTGTCACACCTCCAGCGGTTTTTCAGAACCACAGCGCCATCTGACGGTGGATGAGGTTTTGTGCTGCGTGTTTTACTTAACTGTACTTGAGGGGAAAACCTTAACCGAAAAGACAGTCCACCTGTTCGTTTAGTGTTACTTGTTTCTTTGTTTATTTGGGAAATTTACTAGCAATGTGTAAGTAAAATTGTTTCAAAGCCATATTCAGTGTGGAGGTTTCAACAGGATTGCAAACGTTTTAATAATAAAAAAATTTAAAGTTAGTCAGGGCACGTATAATATAGAAAAGATGAGGAAACTATAAAACTATGCGCGTTTTGTATCATCTTTTTTTGAAGATGCGTCGACAAAACATGCTAATACTCTAATATATCACTTTAGCTACAGTATATTTCCATAAACCTAGCCAAACACAGAACATTTCTCTAACGTTAGTATAGGTTCGTGTTCCTGGTTATTTTTGGGAACCAAATAATAACGTTCTAAGAACATTATTTTTGGGTTTTGTTTTCTACAGTCATAAAATAACGTTTCCCAGAACGTTCCAAAACTGAATGTTGAATCACGATTAATCGAATCCAAAATAAAAGTTTTTGTTTACATAATATATGTGGGTGTACTGTTTATATTTATTGTGTATATAAACACACACACATACAGTATATATTTTGAAAATATTTTTATGTATTTACATGTAGAATTTTGTTCATATAATTAATATTATATATAAATATATTTAATATATAAACATAGCATATTTTTCTTAAATATATCCATGCATGTGTGTGTATTTATATTTACATAATAAATATACACAACACACATATATTATGTAAACAAACATTTTTTTTTTTTGGCTGCGATTAATTGCGATTAATCGTTTGACAGCACTAAAGTTTTTTAGATAATGGATGTTTCGCTAACTAAACTGTTTGTGCTGCACTGAAAAAGGGCCTTTAGTTTTGCATTTAATGATCTAGCTAAATAAATAAAAAATAATAATAATAAATTGTACCCACAAGTACTATAAAACCTGAAATTAGCTACTAATGAATGTACTGAACTATGTTTTTATGAATATATTTCTTTGGGGGTTTAGTTTAGATAGAAGATAAAAAATATTAATAGCTCAGTGTAAATACAGTAGATAGCCAAACAATAAGAGCTGGTCCTCTGAGTAAAGGGTAACAGTAGAAAGTCCAAAAAATGCAGGGGAACAAAGTTTTAGAAAGTCTCCAAACAAAATATGAGCAGCAGGAAAGACCAATTTATCATATTACTGTGTTTCAGTGAACACCACCTTCTTATTATTTTTCCACTGAGCAGTTTACACAAAAAATCATTGTGTCCTTATTATACAGTACAAGCACTCTTCATGGACTAAAAATAGATGACATCTTAAGAGCTCGCAATTTATCCTGCTCATGTCTGTTTTTCAGCAAGAAAAACACAATGTCCCCATTATTGTAGCAAATCAAATTTGTAAATTATGAATGAAAGTAGAAATGATCCATCATTCGAATTTGATAAAAGTCTAAAATAAGCTTTTAGTCATCCTGACCCAAAAAATCACAGTTAACAAATGTGTCGAATGAGTCTGATGTAGCTCGTCTGTTGTAGCTGGTCAGAATTATGACGGCTGAGGCTATGTGAGAAGGTAGGATGAAATTTTCCTGCTGTCTCCCACAGAAACCCACCCACAAGGCTCTATGGTATCCAATCTATGTCACAAACAGTTTTCATGGTGACTATTCTTATTAGAATCAAAACTGAAGAGAGTATCCTGTTTTGGTCTACTTATTATTTCTAAATTAGGCTATAGCATGCTTGTTGACCGTATGTTTTTGTCCGTTGTCTAGTTCATTAAGGCAGCTTGTGGTAAGTAAAACTAAAAATTCGTTGGCTTGTGTGTTGAGATAAGCTGGATTTCTGTCATTCATATTTTATAGAGACATGTAGGGTTTCACAGCAGACCCTTTATAACCATATTTAAAGACATAAATTAATGCTTGTCTTTTGTGGCTGTGTTTTCGTCCTACATTTCTTGATGTGGCTGGTCTATCTTGTATTTAGGTCACCAGCTTTCCCTGTTGCCATGTAACCGAAGACGCTGTCTGCTGATGGGCTCTCAACTGGCCCTCGAGTCCAAAACCCAGCATCCGTTTTCAGCTCTGAGGCGATTTGAAACATGCATCATACATATAAACTACACAACTAATCTTTCTAGAAATAATAGGAGTTGTGCTTCAGTGCTGGTGACAATCATTCGGCTGAAAGCTATCAAGTTAACCTTGAATGAAGAATTATGCAAATGTTCACCTGTTATTTATTTCTTTGGTTTTCATGGCAGCCTTGCATGTGCAGCTAGCACAAATAGATGCCAGTCTGGTATTACAGAACACATCCAATATTAAAAGATGAATAATTCATGACCTGAATGCAGCAACAGGTTGACAGTCGTTAACCATGTGGTCACACTTTTGCAATCTAAAAAAGAGCATTTGAATCTGCCTTAATCTTTTCTTGCAAAATGTGTAAACAACTCAGTATTCATTTTGACTTTTATTTATCAAAGTCGGGTATGACATGATTTGTGACTACAGAACTGTATAGTACAAAGCCCATGTGCTTTATTTGAAATGGCTGAATTTTATAACTCCTGAATGAAGAACAGGCAGTGTTTCTGTGGACTATAAATCGAGGTGGCCTGCGGTGCCAAAGAAAGCAAAGTCCAGAGCAGCTATAATTTATTGAGGCCTTCTCCAATAGGGTCTTCTTCATGAGCACAGAGATTAAAGGAAACCAGGACAGGCAAAATCAGAGGACTCTGGGTACAAAAAGCAGCACTGAAGTGGAAATAAAATAGAGCAAGAGGAGAACAGATGAACTGAGAGTACAATGGCGTTTTATTAAGAAGTATAGAAATGCAGATATATAGGGATGCAAAAGTCTTTTGATAAAACAACGCAAGTATTACAAAATATAACATTAAAAGTGTATAAATCACATAGAAACACTGTCCAACAGAGATATGAGCAGGTAAAGTTACTAAGCGAGTTTATCTCTAAACCCTCTAAAGCCTGCGGTGAATGGGGAAAAAAATCATGTGAGAGAAGGCAATGCCGCGATATGATTGGATATAACTGAAAATGAACGAATCGTTCAAGAACGACCTATCACTAATTTAAAGTAAATCTCCATGTTTGTGACCAATATTTGCTGAGCTTTAATGAGTGATGATCCAAACGTTAAAAAAAAAGTTAAAAATTAAATATTAAAATGAATAGCTGAACATAAGTTCGCAAATAAAATATACTTTTTAAATTGTTACTGGCTTGAGTTAGGCTATTATTATGGAAAAAATTTAAAATACTTAAAACACTAACTTGATGAGATTCATACATGGCTTAAATAAATAGAATATTGATTACAATGTTAATGTAAAAATATAAAATAGAATTGTTTGTTTTTTTCTGATAATGTGACTGTGACATGAATTTGCATTTGATTAAAAAAAAGAAAACAAAAAACATTGATTTTACATAATGTTTTAGTATTTGGTTTGAACAGACATAAAAATGCGCTATCCAGACTTAAATTTTTATAATTCATGAATGAAAACATTTTGTAATATGATTTTGATGTACATCTTTCGTGGTAATGCAATGTCTGATTTTAAAATGCCTTTCAAAGGATGAATTTTGAGATTTTAAGTTTTGAACTGATATATAATTTCTTATGAGATCTAAAGCATGATAGGGAAAAAGGAAATGAAGAAGGTCTTTTGTGACAAAGGTCAGAACTCATGTTATGATGTAATTTTTTTTAGGTTGCACTCTTGACATATATTAATCTATTACTTTTCCTACAGAATTTGTAACACAAAAATATGGTAAAATCTTAGACCTTTCCAACAATGTATAGTTTGTCACGATTAGATTAGGATTTAAGTAAACTTAGGCGTCCCACAGAGGGGACGGTGACAGGTAAAGGGTTAAAGCTGTATGAACTCCAGGTTTGTTCTACAGCATGATCTGAAAGGCTCCAAAGAGAATCTTGTGCTTCTGCACAAAGCAGTTCACATAACCATAGCCAGAAATTTGCTTAATTTATATTAGTGACCTAGAAAAAGTGCATAAATGTGCACTTTTGTGACCTGTTCTACTCTGTTTATTTCAAGGCTCCAATGAAACAAAGCAAACAAACAGTTTTTCAATGCGGTTTCAGACTTTTCGACCATGCTGTTTATGCAACAGTACTGTTTAGGGTCAGTATAAGATGAGAAAAGTGACAGTAATAACATTTATGAAGTTAAATGATCATTAGTAATTTCAAAAACGTGTAATTTCAAATAAATGTTCTTTTGAACGATCTATTTATCAATTAACCTTTTTTTAAAGACTGTCTTAACATGATGGTTTTCACAAAAAATATTAAGCAACACAACTTAACATTTATAATAATAAGAAATGTTTCTTGTGCAGCAAATTAGCATATTGGAACATAAATTTTATATTACATAAATTCATATATAACATTTATACAGTCATGTATAAAAAACTATAAAAAAAAAATATACAAAACTGGATAAAATCAGTAAATACAGATATGCATATATAGGCAGGCAGCAGAGATATCAGCCCATGAAGCTGTGACAGATGGGGAACCAAATTAAATCGTGGTGAGAGAAGAGAGCAGATAAAGTGGGAAGCAGATAAAAGCATGACAGGTCGAGTCATCGCCATCAAAACAGCAATAGCTGAAAGGAGGGATAGAAACAGTGCTGCATGAGAGAAAAGTGCTAACGATCATATTTAAATGACTAACTTAACCCCAGCATTAAATGTCCCTCAAATTTCACTCACAAACCATTTGGTATAAACAGGGTCTTGCTGTTTCAAGCAATGTGCTTCCTCCATCACATAATTCAACAGCGTAATGTAAACACTGCGCTTGTGTAAATATTTAATATGTAATATTTAATGCATGGAGGTTTGCATGGTGACAGGCCTCTCTACTCTCTGAGTTGAAGTGTGTGACTGTAAGAGCAGGATGGTGGGTATCAGAGTCCTGGAGTATCACCGCAATACTGATCCCCCTCCTCCTGTGAGATTCACAAGTGACACAAAGCTGAGCGCAGCAGATGATATGCTGTCAGGAAGAGAGAAACGAAGACCGAGAAACACTGAAAGACATGTTAAATGGCACTCACTGGAGAGCTGCGACTTCTTTGTGAACTTCTTTGAGAAGTACAATGCTGATGTTAAAAATGAGAATATTTTGTACCTGCTTCTTAATATCCTAATAACATGCAAATCTCTCTATGTTTTGTCACAAAACATTTTAAATGTTCTCAATAATAATAAATAAATAAATAATAATAATAATAATAATAATAATAATAATGAATTTTAAAATGTTTTAATTACAGCTGGAGCTAACAGAGCTAAAATAAATAAAATAAAATAAAATAAAACTTAAATCAGATGGTAAAAAAAAAAATCCCTCGCAAATATTTGCAATAATTTTAATTCAAAGCTCTAACATTTCTAATTTCTAAATAAGGTAAAATTGTAAGTAATATTAAATAAAACTATGAGTAATATTAGTAATATTTAAAAAAATAAATATTAAATAAATAAATAGTAACCACTTACCAAAATGTACTAAAAATATAAATAAAATAACAAATATATATATAAAAAAACATAAAATAAAATAAATAACACTTAAACCAGATGGCAAAAAATAACAAACAACAACAACAAAAACATAAACTGGATATACATAAACTAAAACTTAGCATATAGCAAAATGTTTAAAAAAAACATAAATAAAAATGTAAAATAAAATAAAATAAATAATAACACTTAAACCAGATGGCAAAAACAAACAAACAAATAAACAACAACAACAACAACAAAAACATAAACTGGATATACATAAACTAAAACTGAAAAAAAAAAAAAAAAAAAAAAATGCCTTAGCAAATATTTGCAGTAATTTTAATTTGAAGCACTAACATTTCTAACTGGATATACATAAACTAAAGCTTAAATAAAAATAAATTAAACCTAAATAGTAATATTAAATAAAAAAAATATTAAAATAACAAAATGTATTAAAAACGTAAAATAATAATAATAATAATAATAAAATAAATAATAACACTTAAACCAGATGGCAAAAATAACAAACAACAACAACAACAACAAAAACATAAGCTGGATATACATAAACTAAAACTAAAAAAAAAAGTATATATATATTAAAAAAAAAAAATTAAATATTAAATATTAAAAATTAAAAAACTTAGCAAATATTTGCAGTAATTTTAATTTGAAGCACTAACATTTCTAACTGGATATACATAAACTAAAACTTAAATAAAAATAAATCAAACCTAAATAGTAATATTAAATAAAAAAATATTAAAATGCCAAAAGCATATAACAAAATGTATTAAAAACATATATATATATATATATATATATATATATATATATATATATGTATATATACATATATAAAATAAATAATAACACTTAAACCAGATGGCAAAAAATAACAAACAACAACAACAAAAACATGAGCTGGATATACATAAACTAAAACTAAAAAAAAAAAAAAAAGCCTTGGCATAATGTTGAATGAAAATAAAATAAATGAAATGAATGAAATAAAATTGAGTAAAATAAAATAAAATAAAATAAATCATAAAACCTAAACCAGATGGCAGGAAAAAAAATTCTAACTGGATATAGATAAGGAAAGGACGTGACATGTGGCCAAGTATGGTGACCCATACTCGGAATTTGTGCCCTGCATTTAACCCATCCAAGTGCGCACGCACACACACACACAGTAGTGAGTAGTGAACAAACCGTGAACACACACCCAGAGCAGTGGGCAGCCATATTGCTATCGCTGCAGCACCCGGGGAGCATTTGGGGGATCGGTGCCTTGCTCAAGGGACTCACCTCAGTTGTGGTATTGAGGGTGGAGAGAGCGCTGGTTATTCACTCCCCCAACCTTCAAACCCTGCTGGACCTGGGACTCAAACCTGCAACCTTTTGGTTACAAGCCCAGCTCCCTAACCATTAGGCCACGGCTGCCCTAAAACTGGAAAAAAAAAAAAAAAAAAAAAAAAAATAATAATAAATAAAAAATAAAAATACTAATAATTAAACCTAAATAGTAATATTAAATAAAAGCTATTAAAATGACAAAATGTACTAATTAAGTACAGCTAAAAATAGGACGCGGATGAGACCGGAAGCCACACCCATAAAATTTACAAATGACCGCGTCCACTCTTATAACTAATAACACTATTTTAAAATGTGCATCTGCATTGTGTATATGCATAATAAATGGAAACCTTGCAAATAAATTAACAAATCTAACTGATGCTGTTCATATTGACAGGATGATATATAAACAGAAGCTCTATCTGAGTAAGAGATTCCTCCAGATTCGACAGAGGCAATCTGGTGTCCTCAACAGTGGGAGTTTAGCCAAAATGTCACAAAGCTCCCTTTTGCATAGTTGTGTGTTGATATGTCAGGCAAGGCTGGGGGATAATTGGACTCCCTGGGCCGAGCCGTGAGCTCTGTGTGTCCAAATGCTCGCCGCGCGCTGACATCTTCCAATTTCACAGCCGGTACATTTGGCGATTATTACGTGCTCTTGTTTGAATGTGTGTGTGTGGAGAGGTGAGAGGTAGGCTGCGCTCTGAGGAAAGAAAGTTGTGGTGATGTGTGTATCCAGAAATATGTGTGTGAAAAAAATAAACAAGCGTGTCTGTGTTTGTTTGGCCATTTTTGTGAGAATGCGTCAGGCCAGAGGGGCAACTCAAAAGAGAAAATTACCTTTGAAGTGTGGGTTTTAACAGTGTGAGCGTTGAATGTGAAATAAAATCCATTTCTTTTTAACACCCTTTGCTTTGAAAGCCCTAAGCGGTCATGCATTATTATTTCTTCTGACTTGTTCTGTCAAATTATAAGCTGTTTTCTTTTGGTCTGTAGAAAAAGACATTTCTAGCTCAATACGTACTTCCTCATCATGGATGAGTGGCTTCATTTTTTATGTTGATCAAGGACTCAGCCAAGCTGAAATAGCTCTATGTCTGTTAGTAATAGACCATAAACCAGTTTTGACACTTGGAGGCTACTGCTTCATTGCCTTATGCAGAGACTGTAGTGATATAGTGGCAGTCAACTCACAGGACCGGGACAAGTGTATGGCAAATAGTATTTAAGCTGAAGCAGAAATAGGGTTTCATAAAAATCAAATCATAAAGATGAGAAAACAAGACAAATCTGACAAAAACACAGTAGGTTTACTGTATGGCTTCTGTATTAATGGTGAAAAACATAGTTTTCTCATGCAAAACACACGTCTATATCACAAATAAATGTAATGTTGTGATCACAAGAAAATTAGGTCATGGCTAGAATAAACCAAGACAGATAAAAGAAAAACACATGTACTCTTAGGGCTTCCATACTTTCCTTTACCTACTTTTACTGTAGGTAAAGGATAACTTAAGAATCTCTGTTTGAGTCTATTTCTTCTTGATTTAAAAAGTTAGTTTTAGAGACTCTATGTGGATACTTTGTGGGGCATTTGGCTTTTATTATAATTATTTTCATTTTATTATTCATTATTGTCTTTATGCTCCTGCCATCTAGTGTATATATCGCTCACTTAAACCAGATGGCAAAAACAAACAAACAAATAAACAACAACAACAACAACAAAAAACCATAAACTGGATATACATAAACTAAAACTGAAAAAAAAAAAAAATGCCTTAGCAAATATTTGCTGTAATTTTAATTTGAAACACTAACATTTCTAACTGGATATACATTAATTAAAGCTTAAATAAAAATAAATGAAACCTAAATACTAATATTAAATAGAAAATATTAAAATAACAAAACCATATAACAAAATGTATTAAAGAATAAAATAAAATAAAATAAAATAAAATAAAATAAATAATAACACTTAAACCAGGTGGCAAAAAATAAACAACAACAACAAAAACATAAGCTGGATATACATAAACCAAAAAAAAAAAAAAAAAAAAAAAAAAAGCCTGTATTATGTTTTAAATAAAAAATGAAATAAAATTGAATAAAATAAATAAAAAACTTAAACCAGATGGCAGGGAAAAAACCCATTTCTAACTGGATATACATAAGCTAAAACTGGAAAAAAAAAAAAAAAAAAAAAAAAAAAAAAAAATGCTAATAATTAAGCCTAAATAGTAATATTAAATAAAAGCTATTAAAATGATAAAATGTACTAATTTACAGCTAAAAATAAGACGTGGATGAGACCGGAAGCCGCACCCATTAAATTTACAAATGGCCAAGCCCACTCTTATAACTAATAACACTATTTTAAAATGTGCATCTGCATTGTGTATATGCATAATAAATGGAAACCTTGCAAATAAAATAGTTTTAGAGACTCTATATGGATACTTTGTGGGGCATTTGGCTTTTATTATAATTATTTTCATTTTATTATTCATTATTCTCTTTACCCTCCTGCCATCTAGTGTATATATCGCTCACTACACAATCTAAGGTTAGTTAACTTAAATTCAGGTAGGAGGGCTCTTAACAGATTTCCTAATTGCTTTATTCAAATGGATTTGCAAAAGGATTATTTCTCGGTTGAGGATTTTGGCGTGGAATAGGCGCTAGAATATACATTTCACTTTCGTACTTGGATATAAACAAACTGAAATCCGTCGCCATCTCTTGTGATGCTTGGCGTCCACCTGACTGCAAGGTGAAGTCAATGCAACAAGTTTGAAAACTTTGATGGAGGCCTTGGATGCTTCATTTCGTCTGGATTGCATGGACAACGTGGTCAAGGAAGCTGGTGAATATATAAAGATGAAGGTGTAAAGCTTTACTTCGCCACCAATCGCTAAGTATTTTTAAGTGTAGGCCTATCGTGATATCTAGAGATATCTGTGAGTGAGAAGAAATGCATTAAAGCATATGAGGGAATGTTAGAAGATACTTTAATAAAACTCAGTAGAGCAGGTGAAGCGTGCAGTCGTATTATATTGCTTAATATTGCATACTGATATTTGTTATCATGTGCAGCGTAAATTCGGCATTATTTGTTTGCTAAGTTTATGTGCAATAAGCGGGATAATGCCGAATTTACACTGCAAAGGTGGCATAGAAACGCTTCTGAAGTGGTTTTTAGGTGTTTTTACACAGACTGTTCTGCTCAGGCATGAATGTATTTACACAGACTGATAATAGAGTCTTAGGTGGGTCAGAGCGGGCATAATTTAGTCTTTTATGCAGTATTAAGTCTTTAAACTATGGAGGCCTGTTTCTGCCACTGAATAAAAAATAAGAAAAGGTTATTGCGACATTTTATCTTACAATTCAGACTTTTTTTTCTCAGAATTTCGAGATTAAAAATCGCAATTGTAAGATAAAAGTCAGAATTGCGACATTTTCTCAGCTGCGACTTTATATCTCAGAATTGCAAGATTTCATAACTCGCAATTGCGAGTTTGTATCACGCAATTCTGATTTACATTTCTCAGAACTGCAACTTTGTCTCAGCTACTGTATATTGCGACAGAATTCTCTCTGACTCACAATTGTGAGTTTATATCACTCCATTCTGACTTTATTTCTCGGAATTGTGCCAATTTTTTCAGAATTGCGACTTTGTTTCGTAGAATTGCGATTTTGTCTTGCAGTTCTGACTTCATAACTTGGAATTGCTGAGATATATCTCACAATGTTGAGAACAAAAATCAGAATTGCGAGATTTAAACTCGCATTTGCTATAGAAAATTCAGAATTGTGAGGAAAAAAGTTGCAACTGCCTTTTTTATTGGTGAAAACTGGCTTCCATATTACACAGACTTTTGAGCAGGCACAGAGCAACCTTGCAAAATCATATCCAAGTGTCTAATATAAGGTTAACAATAACTGTCAGATTACCTCAGATGGATGCTCTCTGAGATTTGCTAGCTTCTGTAATAGCATGCTGATGTTGCTATGGCAATCTGGATAGTACAGTAGTTACAAAGAGTGTTTTGTTTTTTTGTTTTTTTCAGTTCAGAAGGTCTTCATCTGTTCTCCTCTTCTCTCTGCTGGGACTTTGTCTCATAATTGTGACTTTATATCTCAGAACTGTGACTTTTCTCACAATTTTGGCTTAACTCACAATGACTTCTCGGCATTGCAGCTTTATTTCTCTGAATTGCGACTGTATATTGTGACAGAATTCTCTCAGACTCACAGTTGCAAGATTATATCATGCAATTAAGACTTTTTTTTTTTCAAAATTCTATTTTTTGCAAAAGAATTTTCTCTGACTCGCAATTTTGAGTTTGTATCACGAAGTTTATTTCTCAGAACTGCGACTTTATGTCTTAGAATTGTGACTTTTTTTTGGCGACAGAATTCTCTGACTTGCAATTGTGAGATGTAAACTTGCATTTGCTACAAAAGTCAGAATTGTAAGATAAAAAGTCGCAATTACCTTTTCTTAAAATTTTTTTTTTTTAATCAGTGGTGGGAATAGGCTTCCATATTACACAGACTTTTGAGCAGGCACAGAGCAGCCTTAACTCAGCTGTGTGAAGATACCTTAAGGCACTCATTATTTCAAGTATACTTCAAGCATCTCATATCAGATTCACAATAACTGTCAGATTACTTTAAATGAATGCTTTCTGAGATTTGCTAGCTTCTGTAATAGTGTAATGTTAGTATGGCAACCTGGATAGTGGTTACCAAGAGTGTTTTTTTTTTTTTCTTCTCTTGAAGGCTCATAGTACCGAGTGGTACCACATGACATCCAGTTCAGAAGGTCTTCATCTGTTCTCCTCTTCTCACCGCTGTCACTTTCCCTCAGCTGTTCTTCAAACCTGGAGGCACAAGTATGTAGTATGTGTGTTTTTGTGTGGGTGTGTACTGGTTTGAATGTATGCACACATGTGCAAATACATATTTTACCCAGCCAGCTAAACGCCTCCATAAATCCACAAAGGCTTATTTTGACTTGGCAGATTTCTCGTTCACTGTTTTCATGCGTCGTTCATTCCCACAGCAATGTTCGTGTATTAGAGGAAATTTTTGGAATAAAGATTATTAGACACAGGAGTAAAATGAGACATTTAAATGATATGCCTTGAAAACGTTCATCCTGTTCTATGTTCCTGTGAGGGAATCAGGGCATTGGTGTAAAGTGACGAGATGGATGTATTTAGCACTGCAGGCCTCCTGCAGTCACTGCTCCCTTTCTCTCCTTCTCTTTTTCCAAGATAAATATAGACCACTTCTAGAACCAGCAGAGACAGACTGTAAGAGAGAGAGAGAGAGAATGAGAGAGAGAAAGAAAAGGGACCTTATGGGGTCTATACCAGCCTCTCTGCTTCCCAGTCCTTGTTAAGGCAGCATCAGAGATCAGTAGACCATCAGTGATTTTCAGAGTATCAGTAAGACATATAGGGGTTCCATCATATTCACTGTATTTTTCTGCACATATATACAAACCGTCATGTTGTGCTGATATGTAATTTTGAGCCAGAGATATCACCAAGAATCTGAGGCCCCTTAAAGATGTAAAGATGACTGTGTATGTATATATATATATATTTTTTTAAATGTAAACACTTCACTGTAAAAAAAAAAAAAAAAAAAAAAAAAAAAAAAAGTGAATGGTAAAAAATACTGTAAAATTTACAGTAAATCCCTTTTTTTCTCTGAATTCTGTTATTTTTCAGTTCAACATTTTCTGGATTCCGTTTTTTCCATTTTAATTAATTTTTCTAGACTCTGCTTTAATGGTTAAATAATAACAAAAAAAAAAAAATCAAAATGCATGTCTAATTAATTGAAATCATGAAACTTACACAATTTAACAGCAATTAAGTTTAGCGAAAAATAAATTCCGTTAAATAAAATAAACAAAATAAAAAGGCCCTATGAAATAATGTTTTCCTCAATTCGGTTTTATTTGATCAAATTCTGTTTTCCATTAATTTTCTGGGTTCCGTTTTAATGGTTTCATTAAATTGTAATGAATCCCTAATTTTTTTTTTTTTTGAAATATTGTTTTCTTTCTTTCTTTTTCAGAAATACTGTTGTGTATTCATATTTTTCTGGTAAATCATTTCTCTGTTAATAATAATAATAATAATAATAATAATAATAATGATAATAAATTTCTCTGGTTTTAATAATAATTTTATTATTCATAGTAGTACAATCATTACATTAAGTAATATATTTCTGTCGCAGTTTCTTCAAGTTAAACCAAACTTTTATTTTAACTGGTTGCTGTGAAGACCTTTACGTTTCTAGTTGTATATGATATGCCAATAGTTTTTGTCAAGAGAAATGGTAAAATGCTCACGAACTGACTGTCAGTGCAGTTCTAGAGATTGTGTTTATGTACTCCAGGTGGCAGAGGTTGCACTTCAGTATGTATGTAGTACATGAAACCAAATGTCAAGAAACATATTTAATTTCATATTTTCTTTCCATATTCACTAGTCAATATCACGTTGTCTACTGACCAAAATTTGATTTATTCATCCCAAATTTGGCAAATTACGTGGTATACAGTAAAATCAATTTTTATGACTAGATTCCGCAATTCTGTCCGTGTTTTCTGCATTACGGAAATCATAGGGTCCTAAGGAAAAATCCAGTTATTTTCTCCATATGGAAATTTATTTTGACTGATACCTTTTAAGTTGATAAAAAACAAACCTACCATACACTATAAGGTTGTTAATTGATGTGTATATACTTTTGATGAAGCTGTTAGTTAAAATCGAAGTCAAAATGTATTTATATAGTGTAATTTATTCAGCAGCAGCTGACCAAAGTGCTTTACAATGCATCATAAAACATAAACAAATAAAATAAGTCAAAGAGAAAATAAAGCATGTCAGACAGACATCATGTATAAAATGCATGCAAATGTATCTCAGCATTTAGTAATCATTAAATATGACAAGAAAAATGTTTCTAGTATTGACTTAAAAGCTAGTAGGGATGGTGCAGTTCTAATCTGAAAAAATAATGATTTTAAAATCAACTCTAAAACAAACCGGCACCCAGTGAAGTGATGCTAAGATTGACATAAAATATTAGTCTGCATCATTTAAAAAATTTTAATGAGTCGTGTTTAGCATTTTGCAATATGATTTAGCTCATAACTGCCTGGTTTGGTTCATGGCTTTAATTTTTTTTTTTAATGAGGACAGTTTAAAAATTAGTATGTAGTTAGATTTGATGGTATATTAACATCATACAGTATCAGTTAATGAGCCAGTAATGAACTGTAAAATACACGGGCATAAAATGCTTGTAAACATTTAAACAGTTTATGCTATATTACAGTGTTCATGCTTACCTGTCATAAAACACTTTCTACAGTGTTGTGCTAGCACACTCGTGCGTAATCTGCAATAGAAAGGGTTTCAGTTAATGTGAACCAAATGAAAGTAATCTTTCCTGTTAGTGAAATACTGTTGATTATATTCTATGAAGCTGTGCCACATTCTCCACCTCACAGAGCTTTATTCCACCTGAAGATTTATTTTTTTGCTTTCTATTTGTATATTTTTCCTGTCTCTGTTTATTTCCAGTGCTGGTAAAGAGGGAAGAATTCTCCATGAATGTACAAATGAATTAGGCTGGTCAACAATGCATCCTTATTTCATTCATGAACCTGCAGCTTCTCCGTTTGACCGCTAGAGGTCATTCTCTCCACATTAGATCAGTTTTAAGAATGTCTTTTTCAATATTGATAACTTCTTAAAAGTTGTTTAATTACTGGTTCATCAAGCACTTTCCTGCTGGACAAAAAAAAGCCTAGGCTGGTTGGCTGGTCATAGCTGGTTTAAGCTGGAAGTATCTGGTTTTTGCCTGTCTCCCAGCCTGGTTTTAGCTGGTCGTTCCAGCTGGTCTCCCAGCCTGCCCAGCTAAGGAAGTAGCCAAAGCCCCTCTAAAACCAGTCTGCTGACCAGCTATGACCAGCTAAGACCAGCCAACCAGCTTAGGCTGGTTTTAGCTGTTTTTTTCAGCAGGGTTGCACAGACAAAACTGACAACATAAGTGGAAAATGTGTGCACACAAAGCAAAATATGCAAATATTTGAGAATATTTTGTTTACTTTGCAGTTTGAGTATTAGATGATTTAATAAACGTTGTCAAATTTCACTGTCTATTCTACCTTCTTCCAGAAGAGCTTATTGTAGCAGCCTAGTGTTTCTTAATGCACCGATAAAAGCCGGGCCAGTTAGAATAAAGCTCCAAGCTTGCTTGCCATTACTTATTTAACACCAAGTCCATATGCAGAATTTGCATTGCTGAAGGGATTCAGTTCCTATTTTTAGTAGTCTGTTCTTATTATTGAACTCTGTGTTGGATTATTTGCCTCATCTATGTTAAGTTTAAAAATATGTTAATCCAATCAAGAAAAGGAGGCTGAAACCAGATTTTTGTGTTCGGAATCTGTATGGAAGTGGTTTTGTGTCTGGTTTCTGTAGGCATCTCCCAACAGGGGCTGGCGAAGCCATGCTAGTCAATCAAAATTTGACCCAGAATCATGGCTGATGCTACATCTGAATCATTTGCCACATCTAAAATAGATGTTAATCACATCACTTTGTGGGAAACAACACACCAGCCTTAGACTAAACAGTCAAGAAACTGGTTTACATTTGCTTAGACTGCCATCTAGTGGCAAGATCCATCATCAACACAAATCTGATCACAAATGTGACCCTTGACCACAAAACCTTAAGTAGCACAGTTTTTTTTTTTTTTTTTTTAATTATCGATTTTTCTTTTATGTCAAAATCACTGGGATGTTAAGTAAAAAAATCCCTTTAAGATATTTGGTAAATTTCCTACTGTAATTATATCAAAACCTATTTTTGATTAGTAATATGCATTGCTGAGAACTTCATTTAGACAACTTTAAAGGCAATTTTTTTTCAATTTTTAGATTTTTTTTTTTTGCAATCCCAGATTCCAGTTTATCAAATAAATGTGTCTTGGCCAACATTCATTGATGGAAAGCTTATTTATTCAGCTTTTAGATCATGTATAAATTAAAAAAAAAAAACAACAGACTCTTATGACTGGTTTTGTGGTCCAGGGTCACAAATGTGAGGTCCTTATTGCTATTTTTTCATATTTGTGTTATTCACGATTAAGGGAATGATATCTGCTTGAGAAAACATAACATTGTAGAGATTAGAGTAAAATCTAAATTTTGGTGCTTATTTTTTGTAGCATCCTGATTCATGACTAGGACACATTTATTTTTAACAGTTTTATTTTTGAGACATAAACTTTCACTGTGTCACTGGCCTATAACTGCAAGAAAGGGATACAGTGGCTTCTTTCCCCAATAAATTCAGGACTTAAACTAACTGACCCAGTCACCATCCAGGACCTTATAATGACCTTTTTATGACCAGAGTAGGCCAGAGAGAGAGAGAGAAAAGCCTTTCAAAGATAACAATTTATGAGTTTAATGACTAAACAACAAATGAGTGGGTCGTATTACAAACCCCTGTAAATTTACAGCATCTTTTAATGTTTTTCTTTGTTTTCACATTATACACCATTGAAAAGATAAATATTTGTCAGAACTTGACAGACTTTTGCATATATAGTTTGTGTGGTGCAATGTCCTCTGAGCTATTTCTCACAGGAAGTGCAAGTGGAGCGTTATAGCGTGACCTCATATGACTTGTGTGCAGTGTAGAACATTATTGGAAACTTTTGCTTTAGCAGGATGTTATAGTAGTGCTTTCATTAATTTATGTACACACAGACACATGTTTTCAGTAATACAAATTAACTGGAGAATGGAGAGTTTCATTAATCTAAATGTATTTGTAACTCCGTATGATGTCTAGCTTTCCTCAAAGATTCAAGGAAATCTTTCTTCATAGCTGTGATGTCTCTGGGAGCATTTATATCATTCTACAGAGCACATCATATGCAAATGATAGTTTCATGGCACTGTGTGCTGCCGCTGCATTTGCTGTACATTAGAGGATTGATTCAGTTGCGCAATATCACATCTTTTCTCAGTCTGCAGCTGACTGTCTTTACAGTATTTCACGCTCAGCTGTACAGCTGCTTTTTGTTCCCAACGGAAAACGTAATAAATCACCTAATGAGAATGTAAATGTAAAAGTAGCCCCGCCCACTAGGTCTCTCTTTGGCCACATTCCTTAAAGGGGTGGCGCACTAACACAGCCACGTAGTTTAAGGGGTGTGTTGGTATTTACTGACGTCAGGGCATCCAGCCTCTCGTCTCAGCTGTCAGACTTTGGTCAAGGACCATGAAAAACACTGATTTCATGGACGCCACATACCAGTGGTGATAAGACTGTTTAGTTTGGAAAAGACTAAAGGATCCCGCATTCTTGCCTCTGTCATGGTCTGAGTGCACAAGTCAAATCTGATGCATATTTCTGTCACAAAGCCTGAATATAGTGAAGGCTAGCGGGGTGCATTTCATGGGTTTTCCTCAGACATCCAAAAGAGGCTTATGGCAGAAAATCTATTTTGGATGAGTGTTTGGGAAACACAGAATACTGTCAACAGAAAGAAATTGAGAGACAAATGCTCTGACGTGTGTTTTATTGCAATATAATTTGTGACCCTGGACCACAAAACCAGTCTTAAAGGAGAACTCCACTTCACAAATAATTTACTCACCCCCTTGTCATCCAAGATGTTTATGTCTTTCTGTCTTCAGTCGTAAAGAAATTTGTTTTTTAAGGAAAACATTTCAGGATTTTTCTCCATATAATGGACTTCAATGGTGCCCCCCGATTTTGAACTTCCAAAATGCAGTTTAAATGCAGCTTCAAAGGGCTCTAAATGATCCCAGTCGAGGTAGAAGGGTCTTATTTAGCAAAACAATCTTTTTTTAAAAAAATAAAAAATAAAAACACACATCCCACAGCTAGTGCTACATGAGCTTTTGTGCTTTTAAAGTATTCAAATTAAAATTTTTCCAAAAAAAAGACTGATTGTTTCATTAGATAAGACCTTTCTTCCTTAGCTGGGATCATTTAGAGCCTTAGGATGCATGATAATGCTCAAAAGTGACAGTTTTACATTATTTGAAAGTAAAGTGATTTAAATCTTGTTCTTTTGCTCTTCTTTACTGTATTTTGGTGTAATAAATACAGCCATTTTGAGTATAAAGAACTTAACATTAAAACTCTATTGACCCCAAGTGTTTGAAACATAGTGTAAAACATGATTTTTGAAGGGGTAGTTCACCCAAAAATGAAAAATGTCATTAATTACTTACCCTCATGTTGTTCCAAACCTTAGTTCATGTGGCATGCGTGGTTCAACCTTAATTTTATGAAGCTACGAGAATATTTTTTATGCGCTATAAAAAACCATCGCTATTTTAGTTTTCTTTGCACACAAAGTATTCTTGTAGCTTCGTAAAATTAAGGTTGAACCACATGGACAATTTTATCAATGTCCTTACTACCTTTCTGGGCCTTGAACATGGTAGTTGTGTTCCTGTCCATGCAGGATCAGAAAGCTCTCAGATTTGATCAAAAATATCTTAATTTGTGTTCAGAAGATGAACGAAGGTCTTAAGGGTTTGGAACGGTTTGAGGGCGAGTAATTAATGAAAGAATTTTCATTTTGGTGCGAACTGTTCCGTTAAGTAATACGTTTAGGAATATGTATACCAAGTGACATTTACAAACAAATGAGGTTAGACGTTTTCCCAGAGCTTTAAGCTTATTTCTGCTAAGAAAATGTATTTTTTTTTTAAAAAACTGAATATGAAAGTTCCCAACATGTGACAAAGTAAGCAAATGCTTTCTCAAAATATTTATCATACTCTTGTTTTAATAAACATTTTGGTTTAAAATATTGGTCCTAAAAGTGTTTAGAATAAAATTTCTTCTAATTTAAAAACATTCACCATTTTAAGTGTGGCTGAAGTATTCAAACACTTTTTAGGGCCACTGCATGCACTCACAGGAATTTTCTAACTAGCCGACTGAGAGGGAGTGATGGACGACAAGGAAGAGGAGGAGGAGAAAGGGCTTAGTGTTTCAAGTCCTGCCCTCTGTTCTGTTTCTCCTCCTGCTCTCTGCTTGGAAAGAGGGGGAGGGAGACACGACTGAACAGTTACCACAGGAAACGGAAAAGACCAACAGACAGAAGTCATTTCAAAACCCCGGGGCCGTGCAGAAGATTCACACTGTGTGCGTTTGCAGGGTTCTCCTCCTCCAAAACCCTTATCAGCCGCTCCTTACCTCTACTGCCGGCTCTTTCATCTCCTCGTTTCTCTGTTTGTGGCCAGCAGCCCCCACCCTGAACTCCCAGGAGAAGTTTTCTTCAACAAAAAGAGGAGATGCCCCCTCAGCCACAGGTGAACAGAAGTTTCCTGGAATTCCTCAAGAGCTTTATCGGGATTGTACGGGTCCTCCAGATCCTGCTGGGAGCTGGGCTTTGGGTCACCATCGCAGCCAACAAGTATGAAGGCTCCATTCACTATGTGCTGTTTGTGGCCGTGCTTTTCTGGCTCCTCACGTTAGCCATCTTCATCCTCACGCTTCTGGACAAGCAGGACCTCGTTCCCGTCGTCGGAGGAGAACGCTGGTTGTTAAGCAACGTCATCCACGACGTTGTCGCCACACTGCTGTATCTGTCCACCATTGGGATCATGATCTACAAAACCCAAAAGAACTCCTACTGCAACCTGGACGTCTACAAACATCACTGCTTGTACAAGGTCTACCTCACTGCCTCCGTCTTTGCCTGCCTCACCGCCAGTGCCTATCTGCTCTCCGTCATCTACGGCAGCTGCAGGAAATGTCGAGGTGAGCGAACGGTCGTGTGAACTGCGACTGCATCCCTCACAACCTGCCACAGCGAGACCTTTCGGCAAGCTTTTTGGAGACTTACACACCTTTTGTTTTTTTGTTTATCAAAGCAGAGGTTTGATCCTCTTGTCTCAGGCTTTCAGGTTTGTTTGTTGCTTTTTATACAGTAATTTATAGAGCTTTTGTACTGCAGTCACACATAAAAGTCTATTTTACACTTGTGTTTATGTTGCTGGAGCTCTATTCATAGTAGTTTATTTTTTTGTATTGTATAACTGACAACTCAAAGAGCAGTTTGTTGCTTGACGAAACCATATTCTTTACATTTTGTTGTTTTAACCTTTTGATATGACATTGAGTGATTAAACAAGGCTCTGCTTCATGTCAGTGTCTTTTATCAAACATGTATGTGTGCTTGACTGTTTGACAATCCTTGAATGAATCGCACCACATCAAAGATCAGCTTTTAAAGAGAGAACTTAATAATTTAATGCAGACAATCACGTTTTAGAAGTGTAGCATGTGGCTATTAGCAAACAGTAAATAAGAGAAATAAAGTATATGCAACTTCATTTCTGTTTTATGTGATGTTTAAATGCATGGTTTCCTAATTTACTTTGGTAATACACCAGCCAGACCGCAATATAATATACTCTTGTGTTGGTCGTGGATCATTTGCAAAGAACAGAGATGTTGGGACAGCTGTCTGTGATCTGTTTTTATGCAGTCATAAGTTTTTGGAGAAATACAGTGCGAGTCCAAACCACAAATTATGTGTGAATGTGTTTCTGCATTTCAGAATGTTACATCATGACATACAGTTCTTTGAAAAATACAGTACCAGTCAAAAGTATGGAATAATTAAGATGTTTTATGTTTACCAATACCGTGTTCATTAGATGAAACATGCAGTAAAAACAGTAATATTGCAAAAATATTTTGTAATTTATTACTTAACTATTTTCTTTTTCAGCAGCATTAATACAGTCTTCAGTGTCATGTGATAACTTCAGAAGTTACATAATATGCTTATTTGGTTCTCAAAAAAATTTAAAACCATTTAAAATGTATTTACTATTTAAAGTTTGGGTTAAGTAATTAAATTATTATAATTTTTTTCTGTTTTGCACATTAAAAATGTCAAAAGTGACAAAAACAGTTATAATACTGCAAAAAGGTTTCTATTTCAAATAGCTGCTGTTATTTTGTATTTATTACTGAATGCTGAAATATATTAAACATTAAAAACAGCAGCTTTTAAATTTGATAATAAGAAAAAAATATTAAATATTAATCACCAATAACAACTGATAAGTAGATTAAAAAAAAAAGTAGTTTTTATTTTGTTCTGTCCTCTGAGGTCCACTTATGTTATCAAGATTTTTACATTTAAAAAAAATAAAAAATAAACATCATCATAGGTGTGGCGAATTGTAGACTCACTGCTATGATTGGCTAACAGCGTACATTAATTTCTCATAGATGGACACCGCTGTGATTTAGGTTTAAAACACGTAAATAACTCTGTACATATCAAATCATTTGTAAGAAGAGACAAAGCAATAGTGATCACGTAATAAAAACGCGCTTTTGTTGCGACATCACTGTCGGATCCAGTGTAGGCGGCACAGCATTGTCTTTAGTTTCAGTCGGTTTAAAAATCCCACATCCCACATCGAACTGTGTTGCTCTGGTTACTGACGTAACCTCGGTTCTTTGAGATAAGGGAACGAGTATGTGTCGCTGACGCTATGGGTAATCGTAAATCCGTGGTAAGATGATGCGGTCTGGAACTTAATTAAAAATAAAGTTCATCCTTGGTTTCTCAGTCACCCCTTTAAAGGAGAAGTCCACTTCCAGAACAACAATTTACAGATAATGTGCTCACCCCCTTGTCATCAAAGATGTTCATGTCTTTCTTTCTTCAGTCATAAAGAAATTGTGTTTTTGGAGGAAAACATTCCAAAATGCAGTTTAAATGCAGCAAAATCCCAAATATGGCTGTAAACAGTCCCAGCTGAGGAAGAAGAGTCTTATCTAGTGAAACGATCGGTTATTTTCATTAAAAATTATACGATTTACATACTTTTTAATCTCAAATGCTCGTCTTGTCTTGCTCTCCCTGAACTGTGTATTCTGGATCAAGACAGTTAGGAAAACTCTGATTGTATTTTCTCCCTCAACTTAAAATAATTTCAAAATCATCCTACATTGCTGCAGAAGTTCCGACCCAGTCTTTGCAGTGTGAACATGCAAAGAAGATCATCACCCTTAATAAAAAAGGTAAAACAGCGATATAGGACGATTTTGAAGATGAGGGAGAACGTGACATGGGAGTTTTTCAACATACCTCAACTGACATGAACCGGAAAAAAACAGGCGGGGAAGAGCAAGACAAGACTAGTGTTTGACATTAAAAAGTATATAAATTGTATTATTTTAATGAAAATTGCCGATCGTTTTGCTAGATAAGACCTTTCTTTCTCGACTGGGATTGTTTACAACCGCATTTGGGATCGTTTGAAGCCACATTTAAACTGCATTTTGGAAGTTCAGACTCGGGGCACCATAGCAGTCTATTATATGGAGAAAAATCCTGAAATGTTTAGCTCAAAAAACATAATTTCTTTACAACTGAAGAAAGAAAGACATGAACATCTTGGATGACAAGGTAGTGAGTACATTATCTGTAAATTGTTGTTCTGGAAGTGGACTTCTCCTTTAAGTTGGCTTGAAAAAGCCTAGCCAGAAAATTTAAAGTAGTTTTAAAATCTTGCAGTTTAAAGGTTTTCTGAAATTTTAGTTTGTTATATAGTTAGTAAATTTTTAATTTAGTAGTTTTGAAGGGGTCATCGGATGCAAAACTCACTCACATGTTGTTTGAATACATATGCGTGTTGGCAGTGTGTGTACACAACCACCCTATAATGACAAAAATCCACCCAGTGGTATTTTTTAAAACTTTATAAGTAATATCCCCTTTTTCAAATTGAGCCATTCTCAACTTCCTTTTGGTGTGATGTGGCTAGAAGGGATACAGCTCTGACCGGAAACTAACAATGAAATGAATTGTTCTACCTATTGGATTTTTTTTTACGTCTACACCTACTCCAACCCTAAACTTATCCCTTACTATAATGCAAAAACAGTTTTGTTGTACAGTGTGACAAAAATAACGTAAATCAATATGCACATGCGTCTGTGTTCGTGCAAATCATTCGTGATCCAGCTTCACCTACAGCAGAAGTGAGGTATATGGGTTTTTTATACATCTTTGCAAATTGCGTTTCTTAATAATGTGCTAGTTAGCAAGTTTCACAGCTCGTCAGCCCACAGAAGAGAGGGGTGGGGTGTGCAGAGCTTATTAGCATTTAAAGCAACATGCAACAAAACCGGTTGATATTTGCAGAGCTGATTTTTAAAGGTAAAAAGAGTAATTTAGGAAATTTGAACCAAAATATGTTATAGACTTTTTATTAAGACCCAAACGAATCATGTCAACTTGTGGAAAATGGGCATCTGATGACATCTTTAAAAATAAAAACCAGCTAAAACCAGCTGATTTAGCAAAAAAACAACAACTTAAAAATCAGCTAGTTCATCAAAAAATAAACAAAAAAGCCAAAAAACAGCTGATTTAGCAAAAAAAAAAAAAACAGCTAAAAACCAGCTAAAACCTAAGAGCCATTAATAATAATTGAGCACCAAATCCACACAATAGAATGTTTTCTGAAGGATCATGTGACTTTGAGGGCTGTCTGCTAAAAATTTATCACATTTTAAACTATATTAAATACAGTTTTACTGTATTTTGATCAAATAATGCAGCCTTGGTGAGGATAAGAGACTTCTTTCAGAAACAAAAACAAGAATCCTGTTTATTGCAGACTTTTGACAGCAACTGTAAATAGTGGAGAAGGGAAGCACTGATACTTATTAATTCAACATGCCACAAGATATAGTCTGTTTCCCACGTGAAGCATTTTACCTCGACAAGGAAAACCCTTTACTAACAGAACAGATTACACTGCTGGACAAACATTGTTTTCTGATGTTTTGTCCACTGCGCTGTTCCTTTAAATTCCAGTGCTATGATTGTAATTTCTTCCTCTATCAAAACAGACCTGTTCACACTCTCTGGAAAAAAGTTATTAAATGACACATAAATTTCTCAGTGCTAAAGCACAGTATTTACACAAACTGTTGAACTTAAAAGACATTTCCTGCTGGTGAAGAGAGCTCTCTCTCTCTCTCTCTCCAACTTTGCACTTTCTCTTTCTCTCTGGCATAGCAGGATATTTTCTGCTCATCATGTCATCCTTGTGTTGAGTAGCCAAACTTTTGACTTGCAGCATAAAGTCTGGTCCACATTTCAGCTTATTCTAGAATTTGTGTTTTTTTTTTATGTGATGTTTAGTGGCAAGTTTATCTGAAATTAGTTGATATCATAGGAATAGACCAGTGTGGGAGTAATATTATTAATAATAATATAAAAAAATAGATGTTTTTTTTTTTTTTTATCACACCATTGACTGCCTATTATAAGCTGTGCACAAACTAATTATTAATAATTCTAGAACTCGTATCTATAACCCAAATTTTGGCAATGCAAACATGTACTTCATCAAAAGTGTTCATTGTTTTAACCCAATATCTTGTAAACAACTTTTCGTTTCCAGGCAGCGCGCTTGCCATTTTTGTGTAAAATATGCTTTGGATGTTTAATGAAAGTCATTGTGCAGCGAAAGTATTGGAAGTTACATGTTGTTGTTTTTTTATCACTCTAGCAACAGAATAAAAGTTGGTAGAGAGCGAGCCAAACAATATGAACTGAGTTTATCTATTGGAATGGGCCATTGGCGCATACTCGCTAAATGAAATATTGAAGGATTAAAATTGCATGGACACATTCGTGTAACATTCACTACAAGCATAGACTGGTTCTGAATCTATATAAATGAATGTATAATGACTCATATGGCCAGATGTGAGCTTAACAAATGATCATTCAACAGGAATTACGCAGTTTGGCTGTGCAGCTTTCATTGTTATGGACGGATCGTGATTTGTGGTGAATGCAGGAAGCAGCAGGAATTCCCTCAGGAGCGTTGAGTGGGGTATCTTCAGAGGAAGTGCTTTAGCTGATAAACACATGGATGTCGTTAACTGATGAAAACCATGTAGCACATTACTGTATATAGGCCAAGACTTTAACTAAAATGGCTTTATAGTCATGACTTGAGTACAGACTGTCAAATAAACCTCTATAGAGACTGACTTCATTTCATCATCTCATTCGCAAATCATCCAGGTACCTCTTCCAGCGTTTTGAAGCTGTTGGCTTAGTCTCCTGTGACTAAAGGAGCTGTTTTGTTTAATCGCTCCGTGTGGGCCTTGTATTTGCAGGATAAGTCAGCAGAGCTTCAATGAGTGCAGGCCTGCACATGTGGAACGTTAACCACACGCTCTGCGCAGAGTGCTGAGACGCGCATTCCTGTGTGACGCGCTTCGCATGAGGAAAAAAAACTGTGTAAATCAGTGAATGGACAGAGTAAGTGTAAAAGGAAAGAAAGAAGTGTTATGCAACACCTCTGACCTGTGAGAAAATGATGACAAATGCTAATATTATAGTAGATGTTAGTAAAAAGTATAATAAAAAGCATGACATTTACTTGTCTGCTGCTTTTGACGTCACAGCTCGGGACAGTTGCTAGTGAAGGACTATTATTGTCATTATGTCCTTTCCTCTGGCTGCGTACTTATTAGTTGCATGTGATTCAGAACTTCTGATTCAGTGTTAAAGGAACTAGTAGGAGTTTATTTTAGATCCACCCAGAGGAAGAGGTTTTGCTGAGTTCCTGTTATGTCACATCTCCTATAGTTCCCAGATATGCATCTATTTAAAGGGATAGTTCACCCAAAAGTGAAAATTTTGTCATCATTTACTCACCCTCTTGTTGTTTCAAACTCGTATTATTTTTTTTTTTCTTCTGTTGAACACAAAAGATATTTTGTAGAATGTTGGTTACCTAATAGTGGCTGGTATACACTGGCTTCATAGAATGGAAAAGAAAATACTATGGAAGTCAATGGCTGCCATTAACGGTTTGGTTCCCTTTTTTTTAAAAAATATCTTTTGTGTTCGACAAGAAAGAAGCTCGTACAGGTTTGGAACAACTTGGGTGAGGGTGAGGTGACTTTTCTCAGATGTTTCTTCTGAGAATTTTGACACAGACATCTAAACATGATTTTTTTTTCTAAGGAAAATATTAAAGTAGAATTATCACATAATTTTGTTTTGGGAAATATTAAGTTGACGCTAGATGTCTACTCTCCTTTAAAATGTGTACACCTGAAGAGGAAATTATGTAGGAAATGTATTACACCAAATACAATAAAATAATTCATTATTATAATTAATCTCATGATTTCTGACATTTTTAATTTAGCATTTTATTTATTTATTAAAAGCCATTTCTGCCACTCAGTAAAAAAAGATTTTTTTGCAATTGCGAGTTTATCTCTCTTAATTCTGAGTTTTTTTTCTCAGAATACAAACTCGTAGTTGTGAGTCAGAAATGCACGCAATAAAATTAGTTTTGACTTTTTCTTGCAATTGCGAGTTTATATCTTGCAATTCTGACCTTTTTTCTTGCTGTTGTAAGTTTATATCTCAATTCTGAGGGTTTTTTTTGTCAGAATTGTGTGATACAGACTCACAGTTGTGAGAAAGTCAGAAATGCACACATTGTTAATCATGCAGTTCTGACTTTTTCTCGCATTTGCGAGTTTATATCTCACAATTCTGACTTTTCTTGCAGTTGTGAGTTTATATCTCGCAGTTCTGACTTTTCTTGCAGTTATGAGTTTATATTTTGCAATTCTGACTTTTTCTAACAATTGTGAGTTTGTATTACACATTTGTGAAAAAAGTCAGAATTGCACGCAGTCGTAATAACACAGTTATGACTTTTTCTTGCAATTGCAAGTTTATATCACAATCCTGACTTTTTTCCTGCAGTTGTGAGTTTATATCTTGCAATTCTGTGTTTTTTCCTGCAGCTGAGTTTATATCTCGCAGTTCTGACTTTTTTCCTGCAGTTGTGTTTATATCTTGCAATTCTGTTTTTTCCTGCAGCTGAGTTTATATCTTGCAGTTCTGACCTTTTTTTTCTTGCAGTTGTGAGTTTATATCTCGCGGTTCAAAAATTTTTTCCTCAGAATTGCATGATACAAATTCGCAATTGTGAGAAAATCAAAATTGCACACAGTCATAATCACACAGTTTTGATTTTCTCACAATTGCGAGTTTATATCTCAGAATTCAGAATTTTTTCTTGCAGTTCTGACTTTATATCTTGCAATTCGGACTTCTAATATACTTCAGCAGTTTGCTACCTATTTAATCTCACTGCAGTCTATGAGATAAAATTTAGATAATAAAATCTTTTTTCTTTCTTAGGAACTTTCCTAGGAAGTCTACATAAACTCATTGCCCCCAATTTCGCAATCCATGTCATGCAATGTTCTTGTTTTAGTGAGTCATCTTGTGCACAAGTCTCAAAACTACAACATTTTCCTAAAACCTGTATCCCAGGAGACAGAATCACATTATGGGCAAGAGGAAATGATGTCACATCCTGTTTTGGAGCAGTCTGAATTGGTGCTGTGTTCAGGCAGATTGTGGATGAGGGCAGTGCGGCTTGTGGGTTGTGAGGCCTATTTATAGAGTTCTGGAAATACCAAGACTTCCTTTTAGCTGCCAGCCCATAGCAGATGGCAAGAATGTGTTATTAACTCGGCTTTAACTAAGACTTAGTTAATTGTAATCGGGGCAGCACAAGTGCTGCAGATATGTTGTATCTGTGGAGAATCCTCCTCACGTATCAACATTTCAGCTAGCTTTACTGTGTTTTGTTCCACACCTCTCGGCTTTCTCCACTGCTTTGCGAGGGAAAACAACAAACAGACGTGTCTAGTTCAATAAACGCAGAGGGAGGCTTTCTAAAGCCTTAGAAGGAAACAGGCCTTCGAGACTTTGGCATGCTTGTTATGGAAAGCGGTAAAGTCAAACAAGCCCGCTTTGTTAAGAGCAGGGCCAGACGTACTCTCACATTCGCTGAATATTTGCACACATATGACAAAAAATTTCCCCAGTTGATCTAATAGGGTAACTACTTTGTCATTGGATGTAATCCAGTTTTAAGTATAATAAAGTTGACATTTAGTTCATATTAATAGTATAAAATTGAAATAATACTTCACATTTGTTTCATTTTAAACTTAGAACTTAAACTAAAAATTCCATAGAAGGCATGCATATTTCCATTGGTTGGAGTAAGTGCACAAACAACGTGGTTTAAACAACTTTTTATGTGTTTATTCTCAGAGTTTCTAGAATTGTCTGGAAATCCCAGGGCAGGACATGGCATTATCTGTACCTGGTTATTACGAGCCTAAAACAAACAAATCAAATGTGTTAATTTAGAAAAAGATGGCTGTGGTTTCCCCAGAGCTATTATTTTAAAGTCTCTTTTTTGCGTTTGTGCTGATGTGTCAGGCTTTTGGATATATATTTAAGCTTTTGTTTGACTAAATGCAGCTCCAATACACAAAATTATCTTGGTGTGAATCAAAGGCGTGACCCAACATCAGAGTCTGTGGTTCATTTTAGACATCTGATTGTTCCAGTTCAATTGTGCACTGTTATAAAGCTGTTTCTTACACTTTAAATTTGTCCGAGATCAAATTTAAGTTGTCGTAATGTTGGGTTAGAGAGAAAAAAACAAAAAGAAAGATACAGTTAAATAGTCTCTAATTTTCGATGTTGTGTGTATATATATCTCAGTGTTTACAAAGCGAACATGCAAAAAAAGTAAAACAACAATGCCGGACAGTTTAGGGGAAAAAAAAAAAGAGGACTTGTTTTTTTTTTTTTTTGCACTCTACCCTACTTTTTTAACCGAAGTACTTGGATGGATGGATGAATAAATAAATAAATAAATAAATAAATAAATAAATAAATATGTGTGTGTGTATATGTATGTGTTTTTTTTTTTTTTTCAGAAAATGACAGATCGTATCACTAAGACCCTTATTCCTTGTCTGGGATTGTTTAGAGCCCTTTGAAGCTGCATTGAAAATGCAATTTGGACCTTCAACTTGTTGATCCTTATAGAAGTTCTGGAATGTTTTTCTCAAAAACCTGTCTATATATCTGATTTTCTTTTTTTCTTTTTTTTTTATGTCTGTCATGTAGTAGTAGGATTCCATATTGTCCAACAGGTTTCTTAACTTTTAGTACCTGTACAGACAATTACAGGTGCTGAATAAATCTCCAGCAGGTGGCACTAATTCACCTTCACTCTCAAGGACTCTCTATAATATCTTGGAGATATTTGTTATTATTATCCATTCATCACAGTGGGCAGTAGAAAATGCCATTTAGATGAATAGGGAATTTCATTGATTATAGATGACCTTGTTCTCAAGCCCTTTTGAAAGTACTCCAAAATAACTGGCCACTATCAGGCATCTATGTACTAATAATATAATAACATACTGTAAGTAATGTGTGCATGCTTGCAAAAAGTTTTTTGTTTGAATACACAACTGCTTTCGAATGAGTGTAAAATGATGCAAAAATACATTATAGAGTGTGTAGTTCAACATCTAGCAGGGTTAGTCTTTACCAACAGTGTATGCATGAACTATTTTACATACAAAACTGGAAAGCAGTTGGAAGCAGTTATGGTATAGTAATATATAATTTAATTGATGTATGGTTTGTTAGGATAGGACCATATTTGGCTGAGATGCAACTATTTGAAAATCTGGAATGTGAGGGTGCAAAATAATTAAAATACTAAGAAATTCGCCTTTAAAGTTGTCCAAATGAAGTTCTTAGCAATGCTAAAAAATTAAGTTTTGATTTATATACGGTAGGAAATTTATAAAACATATTCATGGGAAATGATCTTTACTTAAAGGGTTACTCCACCCCAAAATTAAAATTTTGTCATTAATTTGTAATTAATTATCCATGTTGTTCCAAACCTGTAAAAGCTTCGTTCGTCTTCGGAACACAATTTAGGATATTTTGGATGAAAACCGGGAGGCATTTGACTCTCCCTTTGTCTGCCAGGTAAATACCACTGTCAAGACCCAGAAAAGTATGAAAGCCATCGTCAAAATAGTCCATCTACCATCAGTGGTTCAATCTGAATTTTATGAAGCGACGAGAATACTTTTTGTACACAGAGAAAAAAATGATTTTATTTAACAATTCATCTCCTTCACGTCAGCATAGTGCTATTTTGGAGAATATATGCGTACCAAACTGCGTACGCCGGATACGCTGTTTTTGTTTATATCAAAGCCTATCGTATCCGTGTGTATTTTTCTGGGTCTTGACAGCAGTATTTACCTGGCAGTCAATGGGACAGTCAAAAGCCTCCCGGGTTTCATCCAAAATATCTTAAATTGTGTTCCGAAGACGAACGAAGCTTTTACGGGTTTGGAACCACATGGGGGTAAGTGATTAATGACACAATTTTCATTTTGTGGTGGAGTGACCCTTTCATATCCTAATGATTTTTTTTTTCTTTTGTCATAAAAGAAAAATCTATAATTTTGACCCATACAATGTATTTTTGACTTCTGCTACAAATATACCTGTGCTATTTAAGGCTGGTTTTGTGGTCCAGTGATTAAATAATCACTGGATTTGTCACAGGTTGCAAATCCTGAAATAAAATTCAGAGATTTTTGGTTGTTGTGGCATTATTATTTGTTAATTTTTTCCATGCTATGGCCATGTATGAGACTAACATAAATAATTGCTGTACAAGGCAATCAAGTGGATTTTAATACTGTAAGGTGGTTTTTGTGACCAGATCTGGGTACAGTCTGGGTAGTCAAATTTTGACTCTTTGACCTTTTAAACTCATCAGCGTGTGAATAAACACATTCTACTATGATGAAAGTTTGTTCATGAATATTACATGGATTGCTTGATGTGACACTCCAAGCCTAGCCTCATTAACATTCATAAGCTAAAGTCACACAAATCCACCAAAGAACAAAATGCTCTTTTGAATAAGACTAAGATGACTGTGTTTTCTTTCAGTAGCTACTGAGTAATTAGGTTGTTGTTGCTGAGAAGCTGTAATTTCTCAAGTCTTCCGCTAGGTGTCAGGATTGTCTCTTACATAAACTAGCCACTGTTGTCAGTCAGAAGACTGAGATCTTCCACACACAGTGTTCAGTTTGATTGATGTAGTATTTGCAGGTTTATGAACTTTACAGGATTATAGAATGGCAGTGTTTGGCTCATCTGTGTGAGCTGAGAAAGATTAGCGCTGCCACACAGTAATGATTTTCAGAAGTTCAATATTTCTTCAGGTTGTTAAAGCATTGAGTCATGACACTGGTATTGCACCTCGGCGGTAAAGATTGGAAAAAAAAAAATCTGTTTTCATTTTTTGGACACTTATTGTAAAATATATAAATGCATGAATCAATAAAGTCTATATTTGTGATCGTACACATAGACGACATTAATTATTCTGTACTTTTAATGCAAATTTTCCTGAATAGCTTCATTGCACAACCTGTTTTTAAGGCAACCATCATGCCAGCAGTGATAAACGGCAGTAGAGATACAGCTGAAAGCCTCAGTATCAACAGGAAAACAGTTCCACTTTTATATAGCAGTAAAACGGTTGTAAAATTTCTTCCTCCTCTTTGCTTCATGAACTTTACTGGGTTTTATCTTAGGTTTTATGTTTTCTTGATGTGTTTTGTTGTTGCATATTGGACAGATTTACAGGTTTGCTGCAGAAATGCTGGACAGGTTGTAAATATGAAATGCTAATTAAATGTTTTGAATCTCAAGTTTTTTTTTTAATAGTCTGCAGAATCACCTTGTCTTAACATCAAGTGTTTGTCACTGAAATGCTATCAAAGGGGTATTTTTTTTTTTTTTTTGCAAAACTTTAATTCATTAAGAGTTTTATTTTTTATTATTGCAACTGGGGACTAATTTCCTCTTGAGACACTTAACAAATGTCATCCATTAACAGCTGGTGGACACGAGATTTATTTACTGCAAAAGTTAATTGATTTTTAAAGCTCACAGCCCAAGAAAAGCCTTTTGAACAGGAAAATCAAATAACCCCCAAAAAAACAGGAAAATTCACCGTAAACAAGTTGTCAAGTTGTTCTCAAACTTTTTGACTTATATACATATATATAAAATATATATTTATTTATTTACATATATATATATATATTTTGTATCGTATCCTTTTAGTTTATTATTTTTATTTTATTTTATTTTTACAATTAGATTCATTCTGTGCATTTTAATATTATTGAAATTTGACTTTCAAATTATTTTATGGTCATTTAAATTTAAAATATGCATTTTAAATTTTTTTTTTTTTTTTTAATTTGCTGTCCTTTTGGAAGATGCTGAGACCTCCTATTCAGCCCCGGTCGTCTGGTTGAGAACCGCTGCCTTAATTTCCCCATCCTCAGCTCTCTGATAATTATGTCCCCGTATGACAGAATTTGCCAGATAGTTTCTAAGACAAATGCATTGTCTGGTAACCCTAACAAGCTTGGTTGGTTCATTCATTATGCTTTGGATGAATGTATTTATACAAGCCTGATCTTTGTCTCAGTCTGTTACTATGGTAATACAGAGCAGAACAGAGAGATTGAGGTCAGAGAAAAGGACACGCTGCAGTGTAGCTTATAAGAAGTAGCCACAGTAGGACTTTGCATATGAACATCTCTTAGCGAGGATTCTTCTTTCATTCTTGTGTACAGTACTGGGATTTGAACTAGTTCACTGACACGCAGCCTGCTGTTTCGAACACTTGACTGATGTTTCAAACACTCTGTAATGTACGTCTTAACAAATATTGTACTTTTTGATTTAAACATGACCCTCATTAAGAACAGATGAGACTAGATACATTTTCTAAAGAATATGTGAGTGATGCAAGAGTTGATAAACTTGCAAGGGTGTTGCTAATTTTTTCAAGTGATAGCATTGCTAGGGTGTTTTGGATGCTTTCAGGGTGCTGCTATGGTGTTTTGATTTTTATTTTGGTTTTGCTTGCTTGTTTTTGTTTTTCTTTTGCAAAAGTTTTTAATTTCGTTTTTTTTGTGTTTGTTTGTATTGAAAATGTTGTAGAACATTTTGGGGTGTTTTTTTTTTTTAGTTGTTGCAAAGGTGTTCAGAGCTTTTTTTTTTTTTTTTTTTTTTTTTTCTTTTTTGTTGCAAAAGTGTTCTGAGGTTTATTGTTGTGTTTTTAATATCGTTGTTTTTTTGTCATTGTTATTGAAAATGTTGTAGAACATTTTGGTGTTTTTTTTTTTGTTTTTTTTTTGTTTCTTTTTTGTTGTAAAAGTGTTTAGAGCTTTTTTGTTTTGGTTTGGTTTTTTTTCTTTTGTTGTTGCGAAAGTGTTTAGAGATTTGTTACGGTTTCGTTGTTCAGAGTTTTTTTTTGGGGTGTTTTTTTGTTTCGTTGTTTTTTTGTTGTTGAGAAGTGTTTAGAGCTTTTTTGTTTAGTTGTTTTATTTGTCTGTTGTTTGTTTTTTTTGTTGTTGCAAAAGTGTTCAGAGCTTTTTGTTTGTTTTGTTGTTTTATTTCTGTTTTGTTGTTGCAAAAGTGTTTTTTCTTTTTTTTTTTTTTTGTTTCATGGTTTAGTTTTTTTTTTAAATTATAATATTTTTTTTTGCAAAAGTGTTTAGAGCCTTTTTTGGGTGTTTTGTTGTTTGTTTGTGTGTTGCAAAAGAGCTTTTTTGGGGGGGAGGGGTTGTTGTTTTTTATGTTGTTGCAAAAGTTTTTAAAGCTTTTATTGAGGCTGTTTTTTTGTTTTGCTTTTTTTGTTGTTGCGAAAGGTTTTTGTTTAGTGTTTGTTTTGTTGTTTTGTTTTGTTTTGTTGTTGTTGTTGTTGCAAAATGTTTAAAGCTTTTTTTGGGGTGTTTTTATTTTGTTTTGTTTTTGTTGTTGCAAAAGTGTTCAGAGGGTTTTATTGGGGTGTTTTGTTTTGTTTTTTTGTTGTTGCTAAAGTTTTTTTGGGGGGGAATTTTTTTTGTATCGTTGTATGTTTCTTTTTTGTTGTTGCAAAAGAGACCTTTATTTGGGTTTTTTTTTGGTGTGTGTTTTAATTCTTTTTAGTTGCTGCAAATATGTTTAGAGCTTATTTGGGGTGTTTATTAGATATTATTAGATACAGTGAGCCCATGGTTCAATACTTATTTTACTTACTTACCTTGACTTTTGTTGGTGTGTGTGGGTGTGTGTGGGTGTGTGTGTGTGTTGTGTGTGTTTTTTTTGTTTTTTTTGTGTGTGTGTGTAAAGTATGGTAATCGGTTTGGTTTGGCTTGCCACATCAGACAAATGGCGGCTTAAAATGTGAAAAGTCCTGTACATTTGTGTGTGTGTGTGTGTGTATATATATATATATATATATATATATATATATATATATATATATATATATATATAAATTACATGTCTACTTTACTTTACCCAGTATAGGATGGATTAGCCATTTTTGAACACGTAAAATGTCTGTTTCATTTATGCTGGAAGCCGGAGAGCATTCTTGTGCAGAAACCCCACATATGCATCACGGAAGTGATAGAACTGATAATGACGTTCCAGGAAATCCCTAATATAGACAAAGGTATTCAGCTATTGCTGTAACAGAATAAAAGGAAGATTGAAACGTTTTGAATGATGAAACATTTACACAATAAACACTCAACTGCGACAATGTATAGTTTATCTGTGTTCTTGGGTATTTTCATAATATTTTAGTATATTTATAATCCATTGTTAATCAACATTTTTTCCAGTATAGAACACAAATTTTTATTTTATGCCAGAGTGTTCTGAATGTTTGGTAGTGACTTACAGGTCCAATCACAATAGCCTAGGTTTTTATGATCTTCTGGTGTCTAGATATGGCATTGGTCCATTTTTATTGTCTGGCAGGTGGTAATCAAAAACCTTTTCAGTCTGAAAAGTAGTAGCACACTTCTCAACAAGCTGCAAAATCTAAACACAAATGATACACAAGTTACTCACCAGGGTTTAATAGTAAGGATTAGGGTAGGGAGTTGTTCAAATCATATATGAACGACTGTAATCATGATATTTGGTTTAACAAGCACCGTAATAATGAGTCCTTGGTTTACCCTGGAGAATGTTCCTTAAACACTTCATACTACGGTTCAGAAATGCTCAGTCAGGTTTTTTTTCCAGTAATGATTCGTTTATCACTGGACCGTTCAGGACTTTGTGCTCCAGGTTGCATGACATCTCATTTGCTTCCTGCTGTGGACACAATGTCAGGCTAATGAAAATCCCATGGGGTAGCAATGGAGGAGATTAACCGCTAATTTGCTTCTTTTGTCACAAGCAATAATTTTGCCCTGTTGTACAAAGGTTCATTGATTGAGGTCGGTAAATTCTCCTGCCGTAGATTAAGGAGAGAAACCTCATCTTGAACAGTTTACGCTCGAGACATTTGGATGAAGGGCACAATGAGGAATGATGTTAATGATAGAAGGAAAGATATAATCAGGTATTTAACACATTTATCATGATCTTGAGGATTCTTGCATGAGCAGCCATTCAAGGTCATTCAACCTGTGTTCTGTAAATTAAAGTATTGTGTTTATGCCTTGTTTATTTGTAGAGAGCTCAGAAAGAGCCATGGCTTAATTTTGGTTTAGAGCGATAAACCTAAAAATGAAAATTATGCCATCATTCCGAACTTGTATGACTTATTTTTTTCTGTGAAAAGAAGATAATTTAAAAAATATTTCTTCTATAGAACGAAAGTCAGCAGGATCCAATATTATTTATATAGACAAAAAGCAACATTTTTCAAAATATTTATTTTTGTGTTCCATAGAAATTCAAACACTTTTAGAATGAGTAAACAATGTCAATGTCAATATCAATTCCATTTTTTCATAAAGCTTTTTAAATACCATGCAAAATATGTACCACCCAGGGATTTTGGGTTTAACTATTTCCTGCACATGGTGTTCAGTGCCTTTAGAAAACTTTTAACATATTTTGAAATTACATATAGTAATATTATGCGTGTATGTACAGTCATGGCCAAAAATATCGGCACCCTTGAAATTCTGTAAGAAAATGCAGCACAACAACACAAAAAAAAAAAAAAAAGAGAAGAAAAGTCAAACTTGATCAAATTTCACACAGAACTCAAAAATGGACTGGTCAAAATTGTAAGAAATAATTGTGGCAAGTAACAGGTGTGGGCAATATAGTAATCACACTTGCAACCAGTTAAAATGGAGAAAAGTTGACTCAACCTTTGACACCTGTGTCACACTGAGCATGGAAAAAAGAAAGAAGTGTAAAGATCTGTCTGTGGATTTGAGAGAAAAAATTGTGGAAAAACATGGACAATCTTAAGGCTACAAGTCCATCTCCAGAGATCTTAATGTTCCTGTGTCCACTGTGTGCAATATCATCAAGAGGTTTACAGCCCATGACACTGTAGCTCACCTAAAGAACCCTGATTAACTTCCAAACAAATTCAAACTGATCTGCAGACACAGGGTACAACAGTGTCAGCTTGCACTATCCGTTGCCTTTTAAATGAAAAGGGATGCTATGGCAGGATACCCAGGAGGACACCACTGCTGACACAAAGACATAAAATAGCAAGACTGGAGTTTGCCACTTATGTGACAAAACCACAATCCTTCTGGGAGAACATACTCTGAACAGATGAGACAAAAGTAGAGCATTTGAAAGGACATCATTGGCACTGTTTACAGAAAAAAAAAAAAAAGGAGGCCTTCAAAGAAAAGAACACAGTCCCTACAGTCAAACATGGTGGAGGTTCAAAGATGTTTTGGGGTTGCTTTGCTGCTTCTGGTACTGGATGCATTGACTGTGTGAACGGTATCATGAAATCTGATGATTACCAAATAATGTTGGAGCACAATGTAGTGGCCAGTGTCATAAAGCTGCATCTCTACCAGAGGTCATGGGTCTTCCAGCAGGACAATGACCTGAAACACACTTCAAAAAGCACTCAGAAATGGTTACAAACAAAGCGTTGGAGAGTACTGAAATGGTCAGCAATGAGTCCAGATCTGAATCCCATAGAACACCTGTGGAGAGATCTCAAAACAGCAGCTGAGAGAAGGCATCCTTCAAATCTGAATGACCTGGAGCAGTTTGCAAAAGAGGAGTGGTCCAAAATTCCAGTAGAGAGGTGTGAGAAACTCATTCATGGTTACAGGAAGTGATTGATTTCAGTTATTTTTTCCAAAGGGGGTACTATCAAATATTAAGTTAAGGGTGCCAATAATTTTGTCCAGTGAATTTTTTGGGTTCTGTGTGGAATTGCATGAGAATTTTTTTTTTTGTGTGTTACAATGTAAACAAAAAAAATAAACGCAAATACCAAAAAATTTGCAACTGCAACAATTTTCTGAGAGAATTGCAAGGTATTTTTGGCCATAACTACAAGTATATATCTATGTATATGTATGTACATTGACAAGATAGCTGCCAATCATTGTAGTTGACCCTTCTACTGTTTAACTACCTGAGGTAGTTTTTGCTTTTTCTTTCTATCCTTTTTTTTAACAAGATGGCAGCGGTGTAATTATTGTATGATTAATATTGTAATTATGTTACTATGCTAATTACGTAAATAAACTACGGACCTGAAATTACACTAATGATTGATTACACATACCCCGACTGCATTCTCGTAATTATCACTTGGGTACTTTATCTGCGTAAAGAGCCATTTATGGTCAACACGTCTGTAGAAAATACAAGAAAACACTAGCTTGATGGAGTGAAAGCGCTCACAGCATCTGTTTTTTTATGCAAATAGGATCACTAGGTGCATTTGTATTTCCTACCGCTGAGCTTGAACTCATTTCTCTGCTTACCAGTAATTACACATGAAACCTTCAATCTGCTGACCTCAGAGCAACGTATTATGCATTCATTAAAATATTTTCTTCCATCTTGATGAATAGAATCAGTGCTCACGAATACACTAAGGCTGTGTTCTCTCACCTGCCGGCAGCCAGTGTTTAAAGCACGCTCCGAGATGGTTAAACGTATGGGCCTGTGTTCTGTCTGGGGGTGTCGTCATTATAATCAGAGGTTGTAATACACAGTCATACCTCTATTCGTAAGAAAACAATCAAAGGTGAAATGTAAAATTAATAGGAGCAGCAGGGAAGAGTTGGCCATGATTAAATTGCAGTGTGCTTGCTGACATTCTGTCCTCTGATTGGCTGGAGTTTTGAATGGCTTATGTGTTTGTTTCAAGGGCAAATCTATTTAGGAATTTTATGGTTAAGCTTTATTGATAGTGTTTGCTGCAGAAACGTATCAGCATTTTAGCACTTCCAATTCCATTGTCCTGAAATCAATGAGTTTTTTGAATGAGTATTTGGTCTAATGCCTGCAATAAGGTCTGTGGTTAAATGAATTGGTCAGCCCAAAATAAAAATTGCTGAAAATATACTCACCATTAGGCCATCCAAGATGTAGATGAGTTTGTTTCTTCATTGAAATTTAGCATTGCATCACTTGCTCCCTAATGGATCCTCTGCAGTGAATGGGTGCTGTCAGAATGAGAGCTGATAATAATCCACAAATAATCCACACACCATTTATTTATTTATTTATTTATTTATTTATTTATTTATTTATTATTATTATTTTTAAGCTTTTACTTCTCTAGAAAAATAAAGGTTGCTAACAAGTAGATAAATGGGGTTACAGAGGTTTACAGTAAATGTCATCAGGAAAACTCATATATATGTTTACTTTATATAGTGCCTTTACCAAGCTCAAGGATGCTTCACAATAACAGTAGAAAACAAATATTGCTTTGAACATAAGAACTTTATAAGTCAGTCATAATAAGTCAGAGAGATAGGAAGGAGCAAGACCACTGAGTGATGTAAAGGAGAAAAATGGAGTGAGTTTACTAAGCATCTAAGGTTAGCGAAGAGTCAAGAGTAATACCTACATTTTTGATGTTGGCTGATGGAATAATTGATGTAGCTTTTGTCAAGTCTGGGAGCATTAGTTATATTTTTGATAGAGTTTGATAGAGAACATATTGTTAGGCACTATTCACACAAATGCGTTTTTGTGTTGACAAAGATTCGACGCAGGCAGTGGAATAGGAAAAACATGCAAGAAGTTGAGTGAACTACTTTTAGTAAGCGCTGGGTTTTATAATGCCGTTTCGTGCATGAGACGCTTCAAGAGATGCGAGTGCAACAGTCAAACGCGTCCATGTTTACATAGAAAAACAATGGAAAAGCAGCACAATCAAATATAGTTAATAATAGTCTACTGGTGTTTTACCTTCAATCATTTTGAATTTGAATTGCCCTGACTTTTTAAAGCATTTTCATCTTATTTCTTAACATATAACATGTATAAGACAAGTTTGTACAAGATGTAGTTGTAGTTCATGTATCTTCTCTGCAAAGATATTTAACAAGTGATTTTTTTTTTTTTTTTTTTTTTAACTGTGTACATCATCTTGGCAATTTCATGTGTGGTGCAGCTGGAATAGAATCTTCTTTAACTAATGGGTTAATAAAATTTTTTTCTTGAATCATGTTGTAGTTACATTTTGTAACATTTTGTAACATGACATACAGTATTAAAAGCTGAGCTGAGGTCAAGTAATAAAAGTGGAAAGTCACCAGGAGGTCATTGGTAACGCTTGCTAAAACAGTTCTAGTACTGTTATGTGAGTGAAAACCAGACTGAAATATATCAAACTGGTCCTTTAGAGCTAGAAATGGCTGCAATTGGGTTTTGAGACAAAGTGTTTCTTGGAGATTGGGAAATAATTGCTTCCAAGTTTGGATTTTTAAGAGTAGGAGAAGCAGCAGGAGTCTTAAGTGAAACTGAGAGAACAGTGGCAGAAATGAGACATAGTTACAAGATATGAATAAAAGCAGAAATAACAGAGGTACAGTGTTTCAAAAGGAATGTTGGTACAGGAGCTTACTGCATTAAGAAGAGCTGGATTTTCTGTATTATTTCAGTAACGAAGGTAGAGGTAGAGTTAAAGGGTAAAGTTATTGAGCGTTTGGATAGACTGAGTAGAAGGGGTCAGTTCAGCACCAAAAGTTCCACATGAAGCATCCAGATTCCATAGCCTTTAATAGTGTTGTTGTGTTTGTAATCATGCTTTTGCATCTGTTCTAACTCAGACTCAGTGAAAATTAAGACTGGAAGAATTTTTGGAAGCTTAGTTATAGGAACACTAAATACGACTGTGGTGTTTGTTTATAGTGGGGTGTCCAATCCTTCTCCTGGTGAGTTTAATTGGGGTTGGAGCTAAACTCTGCAGGACAGTGGCCCTCCTGGACCGAGTTTGGACACCCGTCGTTTATAGCTTAGCTTCAAAATTCACAAAAGTGGTGTTAATTTGTGAGGATAATCATGAAGAACAAAACTAAGATTATCATGTTGAACCCAGAGCAGTGCTTTAAATCAGATTTACTTCAAATCGGATCACAGCTAGGCACGGACAGCAGAGTTTGCAATGTTTTTTTCTGTGCCACACATAAAGTTGTCATTTGCAAAGAAAATCGTTCTCTATTAAATAGCCTGTTTTGCATGCAAATGTCACTATAACAGAACTGTCAAATGTGCAGATAATGTGTGCCATTTAGCTCGCACAGTGAAGAAAAACTAGTCTGAATAATTAACAAGCACATGATTTCTAAATGGGGCCATGCATTTTAAACAAAGGAAACTTTTCCTTAGTGAGCACTGAGGTAATTGATAAATGCAAGAGAAAGTCAAATTACAGCTTAAGTCCAAATGGGAGCATAATTTATACTGTGCATACGTAGTGTGATTTTTCTGAACAAAGTCCATGTGGTGATCACACAAAGTAAGAGAAACTGCACACAGGTTAACGCGAGGATGATGTAAGGTCATATAAATAGAAAAATGAAAGCTTGCTCACAGGCATTTGATTTATGCTGACTAAAGTTAACCTTCGTTTGCTGACTGGCCACTGTTCAGGGATAAAGCTGTGAGATTAAACACACTGCTGAGGATAGACCTGACAAATTTGGACAATGTGCTTCTAGGCAGGCTCAGGACTGACTGCACACTGCAGGGGGAGAAAAATGATTTAGTTTGAGCTTGTTACGCCATGTCTAGTTAGTTTAAAAGAAGAGAACTGTACTGTTGTGTTTTAAGGGTCGAATGTTGTGCATAATTATGTACTGAGGTTTAGGTTTGGCTTGTTAAACCCTGTTGATCAGTGTTGTAACTACATAGTCTGCAGGCCCAAGCATATTTTTTTTTAGTGATGGCTATATGTGATCCTGGACCACAAAACCAGTCTTAAGTAGCACAGGTATATTTGTAGCATTAGCCAAAAATACACTGTATGGGTCAAAATGATCAATTTTTCTTTTATCTAATCGTTAGGATATTAAGTGAAGATCATGTTCCATGAAGATATTTTGTACATTTCCCACCATAAATGTATTAAAACTTAATTTTTGATTAGTAATATGCCTTGCTAAGAACTTAATTTGGACAACTTTAAAGGCAATTTTCTCAGTATTTAAAAAAAGCTTATTTATTCAGCTTTCAATTAAAAAAAAAAAAAAAAAAAGAGTTTTGACTGGTTTTGTGGTCCAGGGTCACATACATTTATGATCACTTTTTTTTTCTCTCATTGCTTACTCGCTAAGAAATATATTTGGTTTAAAGTCGCAAAGAAACACTAAAAAAGCAGACTTGATGAGTGGGAAAGTCCTGCTTACATTACCAGAGATAAATTGTTTTTACGACATTTTTATTCAAACATTACAAGGTAAAAAAAAGAAAAAAAAGAAAAAAAAGAAGAAAACCCATGCACAGAAGAATTGTTTACAATAAGATTTATAACATGCATTTAGAAAGAGGCTAAATTGAATTTTCATTTTTCATTCATTCATTTTTTTTTTTATTTAAAAATCATATGCATGTTAATTATACCAACTTTTTGCCAATTAGTTCCCCTAAATAGGTTGATTTTTTTTTTAATATCAAATATTCGCTTATTTGAAAAACTATGCATTTAATCACCTTTAATGAAATGAAAATCATAAACTAGTCTTTTATCTGAAAATATGTTAAGTTTTACATATATTTGAATATGTGAGATTAAAAAAAATGATTAAATAATGGATAAAATTACATAAAATTCGATGTTTTGTCATTGCAAGCAATGACCCCATGGCTCACGAAAATTGTACAGTGTAATTAAAGATGAATGTTCAGGAAAATGCTCAAAATTTAAATGTAATTTAGTGTTTTAGGAGAAAAGAAAACACCCTGGTGTATCATCTAGATTATCTGGTTTTATTCACATCAAAAATATTACTTTCGGTGCCGACATAGCCTTGTGGGCAGCGTGTCGACATATGGAGCAGTTGCTACGGGTGTCCCAAGTTTGAATCCCACCTTGTGGACCTTTCCCGGTCCTGTCCCTCTTTCTGTCTTTCCTGCTTGTTTCCTGTCAGATCTCTGAATTACTGAATGAATGATCATAATATCCTACACGCTTTAAAGTCATTTCTGAGGATCAGATCAGGTTCAATAGCACCTTTATGTAAAAATTTTGTCACTTTCTGCTGCCTATGAAGGAGGTGGAATGTCCTAAAAAATGGACAAACTATGACGCGCAAGTTGAGATGTTACTTTGCATTCAAAGAAGACAAGTGCTCTGTCAGAGAGTGTGTGCGTATGTGTGTGTGTTTGCAAAGCACCTTCAGCAGAAGCACCTTTGATGTTCTGGAAAGAGCCGTCAGAGTAAATGACGTGCCAGGCTTAAGCAAATCACGTCCTGATGCAAAACGAGCCCTAAAACCGTACAATCTGACAGGAGAACAAGCTGCACGTGGGTCTAAGATAAAAATGGCTTTCTCTCAGTTTGTCACTGCAAATTCATATTCGTATCTGGAAATACAGCCTTCAGTGTACAGCTGGGTCCTTCAGGGCTTTAGCAACCTGGGGAGGTTTATAACTGAGGTAAAGGCATCTGTTTTTGCTTGGCTTTATCCGGAATCACATGAGAGAGCCGATTATTTAGAAAGTAATTAGACGGCATGTATAATTTATTTATTTTTTTTTAACACTAAAGCTTAATTGTATCCTCAGGGGTCACAAAATTTTGGTAAAGAAATCTTTGCCACATCATTAAGGAAAAGGGATCTTAAAGTGTATTTATTTTACACAAAATATTATAATGTAAATGGATATGCCTAAAGGGAGTTTTGATGACTGATAAGCCTCAACATTTGTCTCATACTTCAGATACGGTGGGTGTTACTTCCACAGAGAGTTTAATGATAAATGATAAACAACACTTATAGTGATCGAGTAAACAGCTTAACTCACAGAGAACATCTTGTTTATATCTCTGGGTGTCATTAATATAGTTTATGATTTGAATGTAATGAGTACTCACCCACAGAACAACACCCACACCAGCAATGCATCCAAATGGGAAACATCACATGGTGCTATGAGGAATCTAACTTTTGTGTCATATTTTGGCATGAAAAAGCTTTATGTACTGTAAAAACATACTGTAATGGGATTAATTTCAATTCATTCATATTTTGGGATGGCTGAAACAGTAAACAAAGAAATTAATTTTATTAAAGTCTGGGGATTTTTGTTTCACTATCACAGATTTGAAGGTTATATATATCCATATCTATCTATCTCTATACCTCTATATAGTATCTCAAGTTCATGTTTTTTATTTTAGTTCAATAATCAAAGCTTTTTTAATGGTTTGTTAGTTAACCCTCATTAAGGTGAAATAAATAATTTATTATTATTAGATAAACTTGAATATATTGGGTTGTGTGATTAAATTTCATTTTTAAGGGTCAGGCCAGGTAAAATCCATTCTTAGGGCTGCACATTTTCGCTTTTTTACAGAGTAATATATGAAATCCTGCCAGGAATTGAGGGCACACAGCATGAAGAAAGGAAAAGAAATTCACAGAAGAAAAAAAATCACGCAGAAATGTTTTCTCAACGGAGAGCTCTCAAAACAGAGCATTATGTTTGAGATAGAGGCTCTGACAGAGGGAAAACAGGAAGACATATCAAAGGTCTCTGTATCTAGTTCACTCCTGGGTGCTTTAGCAATGGTGCACATCTCTACATGAAAGTAAACGCGCAGTCTGGTTTATTCTGTCGCTTGCGTTTAAAACAATGTTTTGTCTGGAATTTGATACACAACATAAAATTAACTATCATATGCTGCTTCTTTACTGTTTGAACAAAAGGGCTTGCGACCTTTGTGCTAAAATTACAAGCGTCTCACTGAGTGAACGAAGACTTCTAGAAAAGTTTTAATGGTAAAACCTAAGACTGCACAATTAATCGAATTTCTAATCGTGATTACAATTACAGATGCCACAATTATGTAATTGTTCAAAGGCACAATTACAAAAAAAAAAAAAAAAAAAAAAAAGGATATACTAGAGGTCGATCGATGTATTGGTTTTGCCGATTTATTGGCACCGATAGTTGATTGATGGATCGGCGTGGATAGTTTTTTCCGGGTTGGGTCCATTGCTGGAGCGGCTGAGAAGGTTGTCATTATACAGAGTCTTTGTTAGACTCTAGGGACACTATAGGGCTTTTAACAAGCCAAACCTAGTGTGTGATAGAGAGAGTGTGTGTGTGTGTATGTTTTCTTACAGGTCACGCAAGACATTTTGAAAAATGTTGGGGTCTAAATATCCACCTGTTTCTGAGGGGCGCTACTATAAAAAAAAAAAAAATAACAATAAAAGAACGTGGGTACAACTTCAGGTGAGCACCATACCAATGGTATTTTGTCTGCTAATTAGCAAAAGGCTAAGTATTTTTTGGATCATTGTTTACTTTGTAAAGTTGCAAACCTTTATGAGAGATGTCGTTACGGTGCTCAGGGACAACATGAGCTGTTCGAAGCTGTGCTCCCACGTCGTTAGCAAGTTTGAATTGTTAAATTGTGAATGACTGTTAACTACTGATGTGACAATTGAATGAGGCATCGGAGCTTGTGTTAAAGTCCACTTCCAGAACAACAGTTTACAGATAATGTACTCACCCCCTTGTCATCCAAGATGTTCGTGACTTTTTGGGGTGTAGGACACTTGTGGATAGCTGGACCCCAATGACTCAGATTAATTTCAGATTTTTATATGCTCCTCAGAATTTGGTGAACTATCCCTTTAATTCTGCAAATCTAAAAATCTGGCTAACTAAACTTTGATCTCTATGATCTCTATTGATTATGTTTACTTGCAATGTAGTTGGAAATTGCATTTAATGGAAATGTCTGGAATGACTGACATCAGAAAATGTAAAAACAGAGAGACTGAAGCAGCAGCAATCAGATTCTGATTGGTCTATTAAGGATTTAGAACAATGTGTTTAAACAAGACAGAAGCCATTTTGTGTTTCAAGGTGTGATGTTTTGAAGTAAACAGTAGATCTAAATTTTGACAACTATTTGAAGACAGTGCTGGGGCGTTCAGAGTGGTTACTAGGGTGTTGCTGTGAAGTTGCTAAAGTGTTCAAAGTGGTTGCTAGGGTGTTTCTGTGCATATTTTAAAGGGGATGTCTGATGCCCATCTTCCACAAGTTGGTATGAATCTTTAGGGTGTTCATGAAATGTCTGTAATGTATTTTGGTTAAAATTCCTTAATGATCATGTAAAGCAACATGCTTTTTACAGTGTTAAAAACAGCTCTGTTCATAGCGACCTGTTTTGGTGCATGTGTCTTTAATGATAATGAGCTACTGCTCACTCCGCCCTCTCTTCCGTTTAGTTTTTTTTGTGTATTCGGTGGTGCATCAAACTAATCCACTGCAATCTTATGTTCACGTTTACATCCAACTACATTGACGTTGTTGCTACAGCTGCTTGAGTGCAGAGAAAATGGCAGACGGTGTACAACAGGCTGAGGGCGGAAAATATGCTAATATGAGACAGTCTATCAGTGGCCGTGGGCGGGGCTAAAGCTGTATGACATCATACTGCTTGGAAAATCACTTGATAATCGAGACTTTTTTTTTTTTTTTTTTTTTAAAGAGTAAATGCATTTATTTATTATTGTGGAGTGGTTGTGTCCACACACTGCTAAGACATATACATATATATATATATAAAAATATATATATATATATATATATATATATATATATGTGTGTGTATATATATATATATATGTATGTATATATATATATATATATATATATATATATATATATATATATATATATATATATATGTATGTATGTATGTATGTGTATATATATGTATGTATATATGTATGTATGTGTATATATATGTATGTATATATGTATATATGTATATGTGTGAATTATGTATCTGAGGTCCCCTTTAAAGTGTTTAGAGAGGTGGGTAGGGTGTTGCTGGGATGAAAGATAGGAAACTAATTAAATAAAGAGGACAGAGGAACAGAGATGAGAGAAGTACTGATTAATAAATATTTAGTTTTGTGATATTTGTGGGATCTGATATTGGATTTTCCCCAGCATGCTGTATTTTGTATTACTGTTCATATTTAATAAAACCACACACAGTTGGTACACTAAACAACCCTGACCTGTGAGAGAAACGAACAGCAGGAATGAAACTGTGAGTGGCATCTGTGAAGGCATGTGATGCCCTGCGTAGCGCCTGCTGCCAGCTCTGGATTCATCTACTTCTGAAATATGCGTCCATGTGCCGAGTCCCTGTGCTTGCCAGGAGACTGGATTTATTTTTTGCAGCCCCGTCCGTTCTGCCGATTTTAATTTCATTTCCAAATGCAAAAAAAGGAAAAATTAATCTAGCTTTGTCTTTGTAATTAAACAAAACAATTTTACAGTTTAATGTCATTTGGGCAAATTTAACTACCTTTTAGAAAATAGCCTAAAATATCTGCACACTGTAGCACCTCTATTCTCACAGTTAAAGCTGTGTGCTATCTTTGACAGTCAATAACAATAAGAGACATATTATTGTAGCATATTTGACAGCTTCAAGATTAATTCTGATTACCACATTTAAATAATATATTGCATTATAAATTGTTTTATTTCATTTTATTTTTTATGGGTTCAAATACATCAATCCGGTTAATGTGGATGTTTTCCATTCTCCAATGAAACCATTTTCCATGAAACCAGTAAGGAAATCTATTGTCAGTGTATTATATATGTACTGCTGTGCCCTTTGGAAAATGTTCAGGCCAAAAGTGGAAGCTATTAATAATGTTATAGGGTGCAGAGAGGGAGCAGTTGTTGTTGGGCTCTATATATCTTGTCTCAGGTCAGACTGGAGTCAGCATGCCCACCCTCTGAGCTCAGAATCTGACTTGTGCCGGCCCAGGCCACGCCACTAAGAAACTTTACCCTGCAGATGCAATTAATCATAGTGAAGGTTTAATTGGAGATAACTGCCCAAAAGAAGAACCTGTTTTCAACCACTAAATCCTGAATATTGCTGAGGCCCAATGACTGTCCTGTAGAAAAGTGATTACTCAAAAGCTAAAAAATTCTCTCATTATTATTTGTTTCTTTTGAATAAATCATTCTGCCAGGGAGTGGTTTTGGCACAGAATAGCGTTCTGAGGTAAAGTTAAAAATAAGGGTCACTTGTATGTTTTTGGCTTGACCTTTATTGATTGTATCCAAGTTTAAGCTCAACCATGTTACCCATTATTCATTTTTAATGAACAATAAATGTAGTTGGTAACACTTTACAATAAGCTTCAAATAAAGGATTGGTTAACTTCCAGAAAAAACATTTCCTGATAATTTACTCACCCCCATGTCATCCAAGATGTTCATGTCTGTCTTTCTTCAGGCGAAAAATATATTTTTTGAGGAAAACATTCCAGGAATTTTCTCCATATAGTGGTCTTCAATGGGAGCCAACAGGGTTGAAAGTCCAAATTTCAGTTTCAGTGCAGCGTCAAAGGGCTCTACATGATCCCAGCCGAGGAATAAGGGTCTTGTATAGCAAAACGATTGGTCATTTTCTTAAAGAAATAAAAGTTTCTATACTTTTTAACCACAAATATGTAATCTCATTGGAAAGGTCACACATGGTTAGTTTTTCGTCTGTGTACTTTGGCTCGAAAACGTAGGGTAGGGCGAAAACTCAATCTCATTTTCTCTTACAACTTAAAAATAATCCGACATCATTGTTTTACCTATTTTTGTAAAGGGTGTTTAACTTTCTTTGCACGTTCGCTATGTAAAAACTTGGGTCGGTACTTCCGCCTAAGTCACGCTTGACCTTTCCAATGTGATTGCGTAATGCGTGAAGTCGTGGACCAAAGCTAGTGCAAGATGATCATTTATGGTTAAAAAGTATACACATTTTTATTTATTTTTTTTTTAGAAAATGACCCATCGTTTCACTAGATAAGACCTTTATTTCTTGTCTGGGATCGTGTAGAGCCCTTTGAAACTGCATTGAAACTGCAATTTGGACCTTCAACCCATTGATCCCCATTGAAGTCCACTATATAGAGAAAAATTCTGGAATGTTTTCCTCAAAAACCTTCATTTCTTTTTGATCTAAGAAAGACATCTTGAATGACATAAGGGTGATTAAACTAAAATGAACTAAGCTTTTAAAATGTGGTTGTTTTGTTTGATACATTTTTAACTTGGATTTTTATTTCAAGTGTATTGCTAGAATTATATTGCATTTAAATGTCCAAAATTTGCTAATCTCATAAAATGAAAAGCTCACAGAATCATCAGCATCAGTTGTCACCAAACATTTGTTTAGAAGGTAAAACATTACTTAATTTAAGCTTAATTTTCAGGCTGTGTTTTGTACCGTGTTTGTGGAAAGTGGCAGATGCATATTTGTTTGGAGTTTATAGTAAAGGTTTCATGATTTAAGCTCCTTTGAGTTGCACTTTGCTGGCTGCCATAGCAGTTTCACTTTCTTCTGAGAAGGATCTTTTCTTTCCCTTCAATAATTCAGCTCCATTCCATACCACAGAAGCTACAGTGCCCAGACATGGAACCAAAGCTGATTGGAAATGATGAAAAACAGGTTGTTCGTTTGGCATGTGAGAATCTCTTTGCTTGAACTGTGTTTCATTAATTTAGAATTTAATCAAATGCTATGTGCCAGAATAATAAATCAAAAAACGTACACCGTTTTAGCTAGAAGGGAAAGAAGGCTGATTGGAAATGTGCTAGATATCCTCTGAATACCTTAGCAACCACACACAAGCAAGCACCACTCACATTTTCATTTGAAAATGTAGAAATCTAGTTGATAAATATTGCATACTGGACTGGCTGATGCTTTGGCTCACGTTCTTATCTTGGAAAGCGATGTTGGAAATGGTTGGGCTGGTAATCAGGATTAATTGATTCTCTGGGGTTTCTGAGAAGCAGGGAAGTCCTCCCACCATGTCATTGCTGTTTATGATTTATTCATTACTTTTGAGGAACTGTGTCATGCTGCAATCTGAGGCACGTTTCAAAATGTTTCGAATTAGTAGCTCAGCAGCTACTGACCTCAATTGCCTGACCTGAGGGGCCAAAATCTTTAGATGATATGAGTCACAAACGTACCTTTATATCTGAAAACCAATAAAAACTACAAAAATACATTAAAGAATGTTTTGCTCCAAGCATCTTACTTTATTACCAGCGGTAGAATTACCGCATGACTTCCTTCTATTACAAAAGCATTTCTTAAAACTGCGACACCCAAGAAATAATATCCTCTTGAATCTTTGTACAGTAGGACGAGCAAATCTCTTTTTCTCAGTTTTTATACACTGCTTTCCAAAACTTAGGCATTCAACCATTCCACCCAAAGAAACTTTATTTTATTTTATTTTATTTTATTTTATTTTATTTTAGCCCAGCTACAGTTATAGTCTCTGCAAGCTTTACCACACATTAAATGGAAAATTTAAAAAAAAGTGAATCAAGCTAAAAATATTCAGAGGATTTGCATAGAGGTCGAAGAATGCAATGACACCTCAAAATTGAATTACCGTCAAGATTTTCTCGCTGAGATCTTTCTTTCAGACTGTGACACCTGAGGCTTTTTTTTCCACAGGAGAATATTTCATTAAAATTCATGATGTTGCTGTATATGATAGTGTTGCCAGCTAAGATCTCATCAGACAGATGAGTCTCTGTGTGTTTCCATGATGCTCAGATCCTTGCCTCCTTGCATCTCATTTTATCACATTTCTTTGCAATTTATTTTTCAACATAGTGTTTACAATTGACAATAGAGGATTATACAAGTATGGGTTAAGCATCAGTCAAAGCAAAGTAAATTTTTTTACTATTCATGTACTTTAACTGATTTTCTAATACCTAAAAGGCTACTTACACTGATATTTGCTTATAAAGTATAGCCTATATTTGAGTGTCAGTAAAGGGATGTTTACTGACATCTATTTGTAGTGACAAAGTGGCTGAAAGTCATTTATTTATAATGTTGCATGGATAACCGTGTCAGGAATTGTCTGCATTTTCAGTGAGTTTATTCATACGTTCATAATTGTTCATTTTGTTCATGGTATATACAATTCTGCATTTTATATCCAAACACTTTTGCATATACAATGTTCATTTTTAGCAGTAATAAAACTATTTGTTGTCAAAATATAATGACATTTTATTTTTTAGCAATGCCATTTGTGATTTTGTTTTGGCTGTTGTCACCTCCTAAGCTTTGAGGAGGAACCAGTTTTTTCCTCATGGCCTCATTCTTTCTGCCTTTTTTTACTTGTGGCTTTTGACTCCCATCATTTAGTGACAGATAAAAGAGAGATATAGCACATGGCTCTGCGGTGGGATTTAACACGTCTAGTGAATTACAATTAGCGGTGAACTTAGTGCTGCCCTGTAGGGTCGCAAGGTGTCAAGATCTGGACGGGAATGTGTGACCCAGTGTGTCTGAGCAGAATGTTTAAGAATATTTAGGCTGAAAAAGTCTGACGTTTTTACTCAAGGGCAGGCCCAGGAAGATCTGTATAATTTTGAGGGATTTTCTATACTAATTTTGGAAAGAAATTCATCTAGATAAATTGAAATATTTTTAATGGAGCTGAGAGTAGAGGAGACTAGGGCAATTATATCCCTTCTTCCTTCCTTCCATCCTTCCTTTGTTATTTCCTTTATCATAATTTTCATTATCTACCCCAAAAATGTGGCAAATATAACTTGGTATAAAATAAGCAAAAGCATAGCAGCCATTATGAAACAGTTAGATATTTCTAATGTTGTCCGCAATCATTACATCATAATAACTATATATATATATATATATATATATATATTAATATCTAACAATACACAGTTGAGCTCAAAAGATTACATACACCTTACAGAATCTGCAAAATGTTAATTATTTTATCAAATAAGAGAGATCATACAAAGTTATTTTTTTATTTTAGTACTGACCTGAATAAAATATTTCAAATAAAAGACTTTATTTAAAAGACTTTGAATTTATAAAAATGACCCTGTTCAAAAGTTTACATACTGTACACGTAATTCTTAATACTGTGTTGTTACCTGAATGATCCACAACTGTTTTTTTTTTTGTTTTTTTTGGTGACTGTTGTTCATGAGTCCCTTGTTTGTCCTGAACAGTTAAACTGCCTGCTGTTCTTCAGAAAAATCCTTCAGGTCCCACAAATTCTTTGGTTTTTCAGCATTTTTGTGTGTTTGAAACCTTTCCAACAATGACTATATGATTTTGGAATCCATCTTTTCACACGGAGGACAACTGAGGGTCTCGTGTGCAACTATTACAGAAGGTTCAAAATCTCACTGACGCTTCAGAAGGAAACACGATGCATTAAGAGCAGGGGGGGTGAAAACATTTTTCATTTTAAGATCAGGATTAGTTTACTTATAATAATATACTTATTAGCTTATTTCGTCTTCTGAGAAATGCCAGTATCTTCTGTAGCTTCTGAAGGGCAGTTCTAAATGAAAAAATATGCTATTTAGGCAAAATAAGAAAAATGTACACATCATCTTTCTGTTCAAAAGTTTTCACCCCTGACCCTTAATGCATTGTGTTTCCTTCTGAAGCATCAGTGAGCGTTTAAACCTTCCGTAATAGTTGCATATGAGACCCTCAGTTGTCCTCAGTCTGAAAAGATGGATTTCAAAATCATACAGTCATTGTTGGTAAGGGTTAAAATACACAAATGCTGAAAAACCAAAGAATATGTGGAACCTGAAGGATTTTTAAAAAGAACAGCAGGCAGTTTAACTGTTCAGGACAAACAAGCGACTCATGAACAACTGCACTCACTAAACAACAACAACCACAAAAACACAGCTGTAGATCATTCAGGTAACAACATAGTATTAAGAAAAGAGCGCATGTAAACCTTTGAACAGGGTCATTTTTATAAATTCAACTATTATTTTCCCTTGTAGACTATATGTAAACATCTTTTATGTAAAATGTCTTATTCAGGTCAGTACTAAATAAATAACATGCATTTTCCCTCTTATTTTGGTAAAATAATGAACATTTTGCAGATTCTGGAAGGTGTATGTAAACTTTTGACCTCAACTGAAAGTGAAAGTCACAATGTATTGTCAAGTTTGTTGACCCATACTCAAAATTGGTGCTCTGCTTTTAACCTATCACAATTGCACACACACAGCAGTGAGAAGTTAACAAACACACACACACACACACACTGTGAACACACACCTGGAGCAAGCTGAAATGTTCAGCTGATGTTGAACCTGTGGAGTATTGAGTCCGCTTGAGTTTTTACAGTAGCTCATCGTGCATTCATGATGTTCACATGTTTGGGAAAACTTGTCAGCTGATAAACTAAACTGAATATTTAGCTGTTAGGGCACATTCCGATTTGGACAAAGGTGCTCGTGTCCATTATTAAAATATGATATTGCCTCTTTCTGTGATAAATGAGCTGCATTACATTCTCAGTGCGGTTCACACTGTGTAACTGCTGAAATATTGCCTCGTTACCTGGTTTTAACAGCCTACTGCGATATTATGTACCAATCATGACAAATGACTTCTTTATGTCTGCAGCTTTCTTTCTCTGTTGTTGTGCTAATCTAGTTGGGACGTGATAGAAATGACTCATTCAGTGGCTCAGTGTATTTGTGAAGTCAGTGGTGTTGATTTGATTAGAGCTGTGATTTGAAAACAGTCCGCTGCGTTAGTTTCAGGCTCGCCACTCATTGAAGCACTGAAAATAATGCAGACGGAGAGGTGCGTTTAGTCCTACGGTCCGCTTAACTTAACCTTTCACATCCGATTTGACAAAGTGATTCTGCAGCGCAGATTTGACTTGGCTCTCTGGCTTCAAAGCAATCAGCACGGCCCTTTCGCAGGCCAAACGTTTCTGTCTCTTCCTGTCAGGAAACTAATTCATTAGATTTGACAATTCCCTCACAGCAAACACCCTCCAACGGGGAAGTCCCACACAGGCTATGGGACGACGGGTCAGAATATGGTGACAAGGTCAACTGAGGCCACCACATTTTCATTGTATTGTTTTTCAAATCAATGCAATTATTGTTCTTTGTTTTTTTTTTGGTAGTGAGTTAATTATAATTAAAACCTAATTATATTAATCATATTTTACTTTAAGTACGTAAATATGATGATTTGTTATTGTAGTAATTCATTATTGACAGTAAGTTTCCAAGAACATATTATATTATATTTTATTTTATTTTATTTTATTTTATTTTATTTTATTTTATTTTATTTTATTTTATTTTATTTTTTATTTTATGTGGTTTAAAACCTTTGCAGAGCTTTAACAGTTACACCACAATTAAAGTTTATTCAATTTATTTATTTATTGAAATAATGACTTTGTGGTGATTAGTGAAAAGTTTCAAAAATTATATATTTTCAAAAATATTCTGACAATTTTTAAATAAGATGGTTATTTGTTGTTAAAAATGGATCAAAGAAGAATACTACAAAAAAACAGGACAAAGATAAAAATACAATAAAGAATGCAGTGATTTTCAGGTATGTTTAGTATTTGTATCTAAATACTACATTTTACAACAAATGCAACATTTTGTTTTGATTTTGTGTGTTCTCTGATTGCTGAATTGCTAGAAAAGGGACTGGAGGCACTGGTTAATTAGTAACTAGTTTTAACAGAGAATTACAGTAAAATTTCAATCTAGGTAGAGAAAGTTTCAAGGTAAAGAAGAGTTTGACTGCTGTTCTGAGAAAATTGTTTTCTTTCTTTTTACCCGGTGTTGTAGCTTCAGACGTTTTCATTTATTAAATATACCATCTGCTGAGCAACAGGAGAGACTTTGGATGTTTTATGGATCAGTCTCTGGGACCTTCTGAAGAAAAGGAAGAGAGAAATACAGAAGACGCAAGGAGAACGTTTCTGTAACACGGGGCGTTAGATGCTTGATCTCTTTAGTACAGCAGCACATCTGCTCTATTCAGATTTTTGAGAACATAATGAAATCATAATTATCCAGACCACTGAAGGTTTGCGTTCCGAGGCTTCTGGCTGTCAGGACCACTAATGTTCTGCTTACGATTATTCAGAGTCCTGTGAGGAGGTGTTACAGCAGTTCTTCTGTACAGTGATATCAGACTTCTCATACTTTTCTAAAAGCAGTAAGGTGCTACTGAAGTTTTCTATCATCATGTGCCTAATATTGGCATCCATGTCAGCAAGATGGCTAGTATAACTCCATCATAGTTAAATTAGCTTTGCTTCACTCCAGAAATGCAACAGCCTGCTTGAACTCATCAGTAGTCGGTGGTCATGACCCAGTTTCAAATTCGCCTAGTAACAGTGTTTCTGGAGTGACACTGGAGAGATGACACGGTTTTTGACCCCTGATTTGCCCTAAAGATCTAGCCTCAACTTTACTAAAAGACTGAGGGGGAAAATGACTAAGAACCAATATTCTGTTGCAGCACAATGTAGCGATGTTTTATAGAAACATTTCGAGAAACATTTCTTATTATCATCAATGTTAAAAACAGCGCCTGAATATTTTTTTGGAAACTGATTTTCTTTTTCAGGATTATTTGATGACTAGAAAGAACAGCATTTATTTGAAACAGAAGTTCAGTGTCACATGATTCTTCAGAAATCATTCTAATTTGCTGATTTGGTGCTCAAGAAACATTTCTTATTATCATCAATGTTAAAATCAGCACTTCAATATGTTTTTCTTTGATGAATAGAAAGAACAGCATTTATTTGAAACAGAAGTTTCAGCAGGTTTCAGTGTCACATGATCCTTCAGAAATCATTCTAATATGCTGATTTGGTGCTTAAGAAACATTTCTTATTATCATCAATGTTAAAAACAGCACTTTAATATTTTTTTGGAAACTGATTTATTTTTTCAGGATTCTTTGAATAGAAAGAACAGCATTTATTTGAAACAGAAGTTGTAATATTTTCAGTGCTTTTACTGTCACTTTTGATCAATTCTTATGGTGCATTTAGCACCTTGTTAAACCAGATCTATGCAAAAGTTGTGCAGATGTTTAGTAAACTCATCCTTAAGTCAGCTCACAGTGCAATACTTCATTTCCAAGTTCATTTTCTTCAAGTTCATATTTTCTGAAAATAGAGCAAGAGTGTTCCGTTAATATGTCGAGCCACTTTTAAAAAATTATTTTTTTACAAAAGAAATGAAATATTCATGAGTTCCAATCAATGTATGAGAGTGAGAGGAAAAATGGAACAGCAGGGCAGAAGGTGCTGGAGGAGGGAGAAGAGCCCTTCAGTTTTCCCAACCAAAGTGATGAAATAAAGTGCCAGCCACCTTCCTCATTTCTGTGCCCCAGTATATCCATCAATCCTTTCATCCGTGCATCCATTCATTGCCATGCTGTATTTACTTTGCATTTAAACCAAAGAACTCCATTAGCATTTCATCTCGTGCATTTGCTCAGTTGGTACGTGTATGTAGACTTGGAGGTACAGTATGCGACCTATTGCTTTAATTGTGGTGTATTGTTGCCGTCATTAATGTTGTTTGTGTTCTTTTCAATAAGCAGCTAGAGATTACTTTGACTTTAAATAAAAATGGACAGTTAATATTGCTTGACATAATGGGACAACCACCAGCTTTGTGTCATGAGCATTAGGAACACAGACATGCAAGCAAACAATGCATATAAGCAATGTGTCTCTTTTTAGATTACGCAGGTCAGCCAAACTGCTTTTAAAATGTGTCTGCTAATGGGCTAAACCTGCCTGTCATTTAGGGCCAAAACACAGCAGTTAAAAATACAGCAGACAAACATGCGCTTAAGCATCCCCTTCCACAAAATATTTTTCCACTAAAATATTTACGAAACTAGAGTGATACAAGACTGCTATGAAAATATGAATGACTTCTCTTTCATATTTTGAAAGGAGAGTCAGATGCTTGGACAGACAGACAGAATGACAGATGGATAGACGGATGGATGGATGGAAGGATGGACAGATGGATTGACAGACCACTGCATGGATGGACACATGGGTGGACAGATATGGAGAGACGGTTGTATGGATGAAAAGATGGATGGACAGAATGATAGTTAGATAGACAGATGGATGGATGGATAGACAATGACAGAGGAGAGACAGATGCTTGGACGGACAGACAGAATGACAGGTGGATAGAAAGGTGGACAGATGGATTGACAGACCACTGTATGGACAGACACATGGGTGGACAGATATGGAGAGGCAGATGTATGGATGGACAGATGGATAGACAGAATAATAGTTGGACAGACAGATGGATGGACAGATAAACAATGACAGAGGAGAGACAGAATGACAGATGGATAGACAAATGGATGGATGGATGGATGGACAGTTGGATTGACAGACAGGTGGATGCGTAGACAATGACAGACAGGTGGATAGATGGATAGAAGGATGGACAGTTGGATTGAAAGACCAGTGGATGGATGGGTACATGTGGACAGATGTGGAGAGGCAGATGGATAGACAAAATTTTTGATGTATGGAAGGCTAGACAATGATATACGGATAGATGGACAGACAGACAGATGGGTGGATGAATAGACAGTGACTGATGTATGGACAGATGGATTGACAGACAGATGGGACGAATAGACAATGACAGTTGGATTGACAGACAGGTGGATGCATATGACAGATGGATAGGCAAATAGATGGACGGATAAACGATATACGGATAATGGATGGACAGATGTATTGACAGATGAGTGAATGGATAGAATGACATGGAGAAACCGATGCATGGACAGATAGACAGAATGACACATGGATTGCCAGACAGATGGATGGAAGGATGGATGGACAGATAATTGACAGTCCAATGGACAGACAGGCACATGGGTGGACAAATATGGATAGACAGATTGACAGACAGACAGACAGAATGATAGATGGATAGACGGACATAGATGGATAAATAGACAATGATATACGGATATATGGACGGACAGATGGGTGGATGATAGACAGAATGATATGGATGGACAGATGGATGAATAGACAATGACAGATGGATAGACAAATGGATGGATGGACGGACAGACAGACAGACAATATATGGATAGATGGATGGACAGAATAAACAGATAGACAGATGGGTTGACAGACAGGTGGACGGATAGACAGAATGACAGATGGATGGACAGACAGATTGACAAATGGATGGATGGATGGATGGATGGATAGATAGACAGAATGTATTTCAACATGTTAAATGCAAAAGTTTTGAGAATAGTAATAATAATAATAAATTGCAATGTTGTTGCATTGATTTTATTCATTTATTTTTTTATTTCAGCAATTAAAGTATAGTCTAAAAAGAAAATGCAGATTTTTTGCGTGCATCAGTGCAGCTCCATTACATTTTCAGGTTCTTATGAGTCTAACTTCAGTGAGACTAAATGAATGTCCCACATAGCAACCAACACAGGAGGAACCAGACAATCAGCAGAAGTATGACTTATTGATTAAAAGCATTCATGAATGTGAGATAAGCATGCCGTTTTGCACAGATCTGGGCACTAGTCTTCCTCAACTAATCTCCCTCTTAGTGTTGAGAGTGTGTTATATGAGGGTACAAACTCGACAGACTGTGAGCCGGGCTGACTGCTAGAGCGTGAGGGAGGAGAAGAGAGCAGAAACACGCTCTGATCTGCAGCGGAGAGGAGCAAGAGCTTCTAGGGTGTCAGGCAGGACGCAATATTCACAGATGAGAGGAAGCAACATTAAATATGGAAGTGCTGTGATGCTCAGACAGGCTGCAACAGGACAGGAATGATGTGATGGCTTTTGTCATGCTCTCTGGAGAAGAAGCTGAGATTACAGCTTTGGTGGATTTATTCATTCGTTCATTCATATTTTACTTCTCTTTTCTCCTCCTTTGTGCTGTAATTCTGTAGTGCAGTTATGTTTCCTCATGGAGAGGAGAGTTTGGACTGGCCTTCTACACACTGCTTTTGGCCAAGAAGGTGTCAAAGAATTTCCGAATCACTCTGTCCAGTTTGTTCTACTCGTCTGCGGGTATTTTAATGGCTGGAACTGTGTCAATCACACAGACGGCCGGTTATATAATGGCTTTAAAAGTGTCAGAGCGGCTTTGTCTCATAGCAGTGTTCTGCCACACAGAGATAGCACAACAGACTTCACCAACTGCTACCTCTTCAGAGACTGTCCTCACCCTCCATCTGACTCACGCACCTTCTGTGAGACACTCTGGGAACGTTCCAAATGCTGATAGGGCCATGCGAAGTGGACTTCACAGGGTATTCAGCCAGATTAAGTGAGATTTCAGAATTGTAGGGAGTGTGTGTGCACTGCAAATAGCATAGAAAAAATTGTACGTTGATGTATTACTTCACAGATAGCACAGTAAACAACCTGTGAATATGTTGGTGTGTGTGCATATTAGGGCTGTCAGTTTAACACGTTACCTTAATTAGTTATGAAACCTGTACGTCATATTATTTCATATAGTTGACTTATGACAAATATGATGCAGGGCAACAACTCCACAAATGCAGTTATGCCCTGAAATTCAAGATATTGGTGCAAAAAATGCCCCTGTATATTTTGTTTCATATTTTTATTTATTACATATCACACAATATCACACTGGCAGCAAGAGCAATATGACATGAGTGCTGATTTTGTTCTGATCTATCACGAGCTTAAATGTGATTTTATACAACAATTCAGTAAATAAGGTGTTGATATTGTGTTATATTCTAAAAACAATATATGTAGCTCAATTTTGCAGAAAACATATTACCTCTGAAGCAATAGCAGAATTGTTGCATCTCCGATCAACACAGCAGTGTTTCGTTTCTGAATGAATCCGCATTTTGGGCAAATCAAGTGAGCCAATGATTCAAAAGCCCGTTCATAAAAAGAGCCAGTTACTTCATTGCTGAATGAATCAGCTATTTGAACGAATCGCATGAATAAATGAATGACTCATAAAGACATTTACTGCCACCTGCTGGCAGATTTAGCTTCTTATTTAGAGTATCATTTCATTAAAATAAAAACATTGAAGGGATAGTTCACCCAAAAAATTATGTATGTGTATATATATATATATATATATATATATATGTATATGTATATGTATATGTGGTAAATCATCTATTAAAATGCACACATTAATATATGTGTCATTTATGTGTATACATTTTTTTTTTTTTTTTTTTTACGTTAGCAAAGTACATATTTAGAATCAAACCCCCTAATCTGCGTGACCTGTTATGGGATCTTCTAGAGCTTTCCAAATGAACAAATCTTGTCTAGTGAGGTTAACTCCTACAGATATCCCCTGCTGAGTGTGTAGGGAGCAGTGAACACTGTGTAGGGACCCTGTGAATCAGAACGCAGCTTTTCTATGCTAGTGCGACATAATACAGCCTCCTTATTTCCATCTAATGGACGTCACTGAGCTCCATCACATCTATTGTCATGCACAATGCTGGAAAAGGTCACGAAGTGATCTGGCAGATATGAATTATTGACTGATGCCAGCTGGATCCTGAATCCCTCTGCTCTACTGGGCCCGTCTCCATACACGTGCACCAGCTGAGAGCACAGCGGGCTTCCTGCTATCCATCGGATTTCAGTTTAATGAAACTCTCTGCACCTGAATAAGACTCCAGTGCTTTAAAAAAGCATGCCAGTCCCACAGCAACTAATATGGTAAATTATATCCAACACATCAAAGTAATGATGCTAAGAACCTCATAGAGCTATGAGGATTTCCTTAAAGCTGACATTCGAATAGTTGTCGCCTTGTGCATCGCATTTTATGTATGGGTCTGCAGTTCTGTTTTGACAGGTGGTGGAAACTGGGATTTACACTTCATGTGAGCTTGTAAGTAATCATGGGGATACTGCTTTTACTGTCTTACTGATCCCATCATGCTATATTTGATGCGAGGTTTTTTCTGCCTTTAAGCCAGCTTATTTACCCACTCACAGGTGCAGCCAACAGCCCCAATGTGACTAGTCATAAAATATTAAGCCTTCCGGCAAAGCGCAATGTCCCGTCTTCAAATTAAATTAATCAAGTCCTTCCCAAGATAGCAAGAGAACACTTGATGATGCCATCTGCCCAGTATAATCTGCTTTCTGACTGATATTCCCCTTAGACCAAAAAAACTAGAGATTCAGGACTTATAAATAGTCCCGAACATAAATTTCGTGAGAATCAAATTTGATTATGACACTTCAACCAGAAAGCTTTATTTTATTTTTTTTACACTCAATACATTTCTCTAATCTCACAGGGGTATTTTATTGCACTGAGATTACTCTTTCACGTCTCAGAAGACTTAATGGAGTTCTTAATTATGCTTCATTTAAAGTTGGCGTGAAACAGAAATTGCGATTTGTCTTTTCTTTCCTATTGTGATGTACATCTGAGTGAAGTGCTTTCTCAAAGGAGAAGGTTGAATATGATTACAGGATGATGAGAAAACATGCTTTTTTTTAAACATAATGACGTGCATGGATAAATTATTTGTAGTAAACACTGCAATATTCCGTAAAGAAGTTAAAATACACTCTTAAAAATAGGCATTTATGGTTCCATGAAAAAAACTTTCCATTGCACAAATAGTTCTTTATAGTGGACAAAGGTCTCTTAGATTAATAAAAGGTTCCTCACACTAAGAAAATAATGGTTCTTCAAGAACTGTTTACTGAAAGGATATTTGGGGAGCCCAAAATGGTTCTTTTGGAACGTACATATTTAAAAGTGTTGTCAGATTTGGCTTTATGGTCACTTTAACTTCAACTCTACTTTAAAGGGATCATGATATGAGAAATCCAATATTCCTTAATATGTTGACTTATAGGAGCTCTTTCTACCATTAAAGCATTCTGCAAGTGTTATAGCTTAAAACAAGTGCCAAAAAAGCACTTATTTAAGCAGCTTCAAAACAGCACTTTTGGATATTTTGGGATTTGCAACTTCACACAGGAAACTACATTGCATATGACTGCCACTAGACATTTATGAATTGCTTTACATCATCACACATAAATAAACTGGCTTAAAGTCAGAAAAAAACCTTCAGATTTAGCATTTAAATGTAGCCCCACACACTGTCATTCAGTTGTTTAATGGTTGTCTACACTTGACGTGTTGCTTTGTCTGTAAATAATGGTTTTACATAGATATTTTCCGTATTTTCAGAACACGGTAACACTTTCTTTGAAGCCCATATTTGTAATACATTTATAAGGTCATTCTTAAGGCATTATACTGAATGCATAATGCATTATAAAAAACCTTATATGTTATATCGTCTTAGAAATAATCATAACAACAATTATGATACAGTTAGAATGCTTGTGCATTTGTGGTTATAACTTTTAAGATTATGATTATTTATAACACGCAATGAACAGCACATTAAATGTTCTTTCACATTTATAATTGACATTGTTTATTTAAGATTTGCACATCATCTTACTACATCTATTATGTGGTTAGGTGTGGAGTGTTTTTTGAATGTTCCCTTTGAGGCTAAAATTAATTTTAATTTTGATTTAATGTTTGTACGTTAGGTTACATTTTATTTTGAGGCTCCCCTTAGTCTATTGACTATAAGCAACTTTGGAACTATGCCAACTCTCATTATTGGCATAGTATTAGTAGGCATATGTTAATGTTAGGGTAGGTAGAATGTTGACATACTTGCAAAGTTACTTATAGTCAATTTGTCTTTTGGGGAACCATCAAAATAAAGTAGCAGAGATACTACTAATACTCCAATGACTGCTGGTTGACATGTAGTTGCAGAGGTACTTATCAGCAGCTGACTAAAGGGTACCATCAAAATAATCAAACTGATATTACAGTAAAAATAATTTAAAGCAAATGTGTCATATAACACATTCATCTGATCTGATATCTGCTCTTATGGCTGTTTGAGGAAAAAAAAACATTATTACTATACTTATAAGTGGTCATTAATTGCTTTAAGTAAAGTAGCATATGAAAGATGGCAAGATATGAGACTTATAATACATTATAACTATGAGAAATAAAATCCATTGTAATTTAAGTGGATGTAACTTGTTCACCGTGTGTTATAAATCATCATACTCTTAAGCTATAACCATAAATAAGTAAATATTTTAATACATTAAAGCTGTTATTCATAAGATGATATAAAATCATAAGATTTTATAATGCATTATGCATTCATTCACTTAAGGCATTCATGCCTTAAGAATACCCATATTAGAAAGTGTCACTTACTCACAATAGTGAGACTGCAATAGTGAAGAAACGTTGATACATTTTTCTATGCAATTATGTTAGCCAGTCATGACAGTGGCTATTTATTGGCAATCCTTAAAGGATAATTATCATGCAATATGAATTTCCTCGATAAACAATATCAAGAGTTTGATAAATGTTCTGTATGTTTATGCGGTAAAGGCTGAACAAAAACCTGGAGCGTTTATCCGCTCGGATCAAAGTTCAAGTTGCGTGGCTCATGAAAGAACAATGGTTAATTAAGAAAAAAATAAAAACTCAGGCAGAATAATTGCATTTCACCATATAAAAATGGTTGCTACAATTTTTTTTTACAGATATTACTGATTTTGATAATGAACATAATTCTACATCTGCATCCTAACTCAAGCTACTATCATATGTGTATTTCTAAGAGACAAAAAAGTTGTATTATTATTAATACTATCAGGTAACACACACCTGCTTCTTGATTTGAAACAATATTACTCAATAAAACATGCAGAACTAAGAATTTTTTTTTTTTTCTAAGATATTTATGTATTGAGAAAAAATGACTGGAAAAAGTGTGAAGAATTCAGTCATGTTCTGATCATAAAGAATATTTTAAAGCCACCGTTTAACCATCTGGTTTTTACAACTTTAACATTGTAGCAAAAATCTGCCTTTGTCGTGATAATTATCGATATTGACTGATATGAAAAAAATTTGTGATGATTTGTGATGATTTTTTTGGTCATATCACCCAGCCCTAATTCTACGCAGTGTGCACGGAACTGGACTGAACAGAACAACTAGTTATTATGACGTATTTAAACGTGCATCAGAAATGTCTTCGTCTGTATGTGAGATGCAAGAAAATAACAGTAAAAGAAGCCTTGTCCCGTGTCAAAATGTGCCGTTTTAGGTCACAAGCCCTGAGGTAAAGTGTCAGTGTTGCCAGATCTTCATAGAAAAAAACAAGGACAAACAAAACAAAACAAAACAACAACTAAACCACCCCAATGCTTTGTTTTATAACGCCAAAAAAGTCATATATTTCATATCCGCAACAGACCCCTTTATTAACCACATAAAGTGCCTAGCTTTATGAGCTAAGACCAAAAAACATGCCTAAAAGTGGTTATAAATATGTAGCATTGGCAACACTGCAAGACAGCGCTCTCTAAAGCAGCCTCCCAAGCATAAACAAAACACAGCAGGTCTATCAGCGGTATTTTAGTTAAAATCGATGGACAAAAAGATTGCCAAAAAATGGCTTGATAGCTTGACAAAATGTTGCTATGGTTACAGATGCGGGAGTGACTGCTGTTCCTAACACATATAAAACGATAATTTACGGGACTCATTCCCGCATTTAAATGCGGTTGTCACTCTTGAAACTTGCAGTGTGTACGTGGCCTTTGAGAAATGTTTGAGGTTATTATTGAAATTTTCACATTTGTTTCAGCACAGTTTGAGACACCGTTTTTATCTTTTTTTAGGGACCCTACAGGAGACTGTGACAAGTAAGAGTCTATTTCACAGGACGAACAAACGTCTCAGTTTGGTCACTTTTTAATCCCATTGCTAAATAATAAAAAAAAAAAACAAGAATCAGTGTTGTGAATAAGCAGAATCCAAATTAACACTCCAAGAGCCAAACAAAAGTAAAAATTTACTCGCCAGTTGAACTAACTTTGTATATAACTGCAATGTAATGCATAATTTAAGTTATGTAATGATATTTTGACAAAATCTTACTGTCGTAAGGACAAAGCTAAACTCGTAATAAAATAAAGTGAATACATTTTCATGGCCGGTACCAAAAAAAAAAACATTATGGCCAATAATTTTCTTGCATTTGGCAGATGTGGCAAAAAGTTAGTTTTGCACCCTGGCTGTGGTTACGCCACAGGAGACTGTTCCTCATTAGATCAGTTTGATGTCTTTTATCTTGCTTTTCAAGTCTGTAAGTGGAAGTATTACTGACAGGTCGACTCTTTAGAGACACATCAACCATGTTACATCCATCTTGCATCATGAACCGTCTCAAGTCAATCAACCAGCCAACCTAACCAAGCGATCATTCAGCAGAAGTCAGGTCTGTGCTGTACTGTTTCATCAGGCCTTTCCTTCTGTTTCCTGCTGTGTTGGATCACACTGAAATCCCTCACGAATGACTTCAGCAAAACGATTGAATGAACTAATGTTCTGAGATGTTTTCCATGTGAAGATCTCTGCACTTACATTCTGGTTCTTGGCGGGTTGGGTCTCCCAAATATGTTTACTAACCAATCTGTTGTCAAACTTTTTCAAGTGGGAAAAAAAGTGTCAATATATGGAGGAAATTACCTCAAAATAGTTACATTGTATACATTTATTTTATTTTATTTTTTTATGTATCTATAAATTAAAATCTATAATAATCTATAATGCTTCATCAGTGATGTGACATGAGTTTACAGTGGTGAAAATTTTATTGCACCCTCTTATTCTAGATTTTCAAATAGTTGTATCTCGGCCAAATATTGTCCTAACCTAACAAACCATACATCAGTGAAAAGCTTATTTATATTTATTTTTTTTTAGCTTATAACATTATTTAGCAATCATGTAAAAATACTCAATTTGATAACATTTGTTGTCAAGCATCATTTTAATATTTTAATTTAAAACATTTAAGTGAAATCCTCCATGTAGGTAATAATGCAGGTAATAATATTTTTATCAAAACAGTAACTGATTTAATGAGATATAAGAGGTCTCTTACATTTACAGGAAAAATGATAGTAATGTGTTACTATGATCAGAGGAGTGCTTTTGTCTTTTGCTATTATTATTTGTAATTCAGTACAATGTAGCCTATTATTTTAGTAATTTAGTAGTAATTTTTTTCTGCTTGCAAATTATGAGCAAGCATTTTTAATGTAGTATTATTATTATTAATCAGTATATGTATTAGTTGCAGCCATGGTATTTAGATGAACTTTTAGAAATATATTTTCTACTATTTTTCTGTAATTTACACAATTATTAATGCCATTATTTAAATGTTTTTCCATGCCACTATTTTATTGTACAATGTGACTTAGGACTGTCACTAACAATTATTTCGGTAATCGAGTAATCGGTCAGTTATTCTGATGGTTAATCAAGCAATTGGATAATTCTTAATTTTTCTATGGTGATAAAAATAGACTTAAGCGAACAATACCTTTTAAAATTACTTAAAATACATATATAATAGCAAAGAGGCAATGATAGTTCAACAATAGTCCAAATTAATGGAGAAGTTCACTTCCGGAACAAAAATTTACAGATAATTTACTCACCCCCTTGTCATCCAAGATGTTCATGTCTTTCTTTCTGCAGTCATAAAGAAATTATGTTTCAGAAGGAAACATGTCCGGCATGTTCTCCATATAGTGGACTTCTATGGTGATTGCAAATTTTGAACTTCCAAAATGCAGTTTAAATGCAGCTTCAAAAGGTGCTAAACAATCTTAGCTGAGGAAGAAGGGTCTTATCTAGCGAAATCTTATCTAAAAAATTTGTGCAATGCACATACTCGTCTTGTCTAGCACTGTGATGTGCATGTGTACTCTGTGTAATCCGGGTTAATATGTCTAGGGTATGTTGAAAAACTCCCATTTCATTTTCTCCTCCAACTTCAAAATCATCCTACATTGCTGTTTTACCTTTTTTTTTTTTTTATAAAGGGCTTTTGACGTTCTTTGCACGTTCACTTTGTAAACACTTGGTCGGTACTTCAGCCACGATGTAGGGTGATTTTGAAGTTGGAGGAGAAAATGAGATGGGAGTTTTTTGATCTACACAGATGCATGCACATCGCAGAGCTTTTTTTAGAAAATAACCGATCGTTTCGCTAGATGAGACAATTCAATCCTCGGTTGGGATTGTTTCGAGCCATTTGAAGCTGCATTTAAACTGCATTTTGGAAGTTCAAACTCGCAGGCACCATATCAGTCCATTATATGAAGAAAAATCCCAGAATATTTTCCTCAAGAAACATAATTTCTTCATGACTGAAGAAAGAAAGACATGAACATCTTGGATGACAAGGGGGTGAGTAAATTATCTGTAAATTGTTCTGGAAGTGAACTTCTTCTTTAAGTATCAAAAGCAAATAATCTCATGGTTTTATTGAACAAAACTGTTAAAATACATAATGTATTATAAACAGTAGAGCAAATGTACGTTACGCATTGGAACAAATGCCTGCAGAGGGCGCCAACGGCCTGATGATTGTTTTTACATTTTAAAGGTAAAGGGGCAAAATGCAAAAAAAAAAAAACCTTAAATGGAGTACTCGAATTGAATCGAGGAATCATGACTATAAACAGTTTTTTAGATGAACATTTACTCATGAGCGGATCATTTACTGTCTTTGTGGTCAGTTTTTGGACAATATCAGCTGTAGTGTGGATCAGTTTTAGTCGAAGGTGACGCTAGGTCAGGATCATAATCTAAATATTAAATATAGGAGAGTGACAGAATATGTTGTTCTGATTAGCATCATAGCCGCCACCATGATGTGTGTACAGTAAACAGATTAAATCGCTTATCTCTTAATGTAGCAGCTGTGTGTAGTTGCGTGGTAATGCGTGTTGTGCATGTAAGTGTGTAATGAACTCTCTGCGTGGAGCTTTGAGGCTGCTGTTAGCTCTACGCTCACGATCATGCTGTTTACGGCCGTTAGGGCCCAGGTGCACGGCCTCATGAGATTGTGGATCAGTGCCCATCCCGCGTTCTCAAACACCCTCATTCTGTCATGATTTCCTCTGACCTTGTGCTACACTCTCTGCGAGCGTTTGCCCACAGACGCTCGTGGATCAGACAGAATTGGAGCTCTGAGCTCCCTTAATGCTTTCAGAGATTTGCTCTCTTTTGAGCCTCTGCAGCCAAACGACTGCTGCTCTTCCTAAAACACGCCTCCTCCCGTTTTACACACTTTTATGCACCGTTGTCCCGTCTGCATTTCCATCAAATCCTGCTTTCTTTCCCCAGGGGCCAGCTGACTCGATAAACAAACAGACCAAAACAAACACGCAGATCTCCACCGCTCACTCATTTATGGTGCAAACTAAATATGGACGCTTTGCAGTGTGCTGAGACGCGCTGGTGAACACAGACTAATGCAGGGAGAAAGCTCATGTGTTCCTGACCCAAAAATAAGATGTAACTCCAGTTCATAGTCTTCCTGTCAGCCTTCCTAAAGCCATAATACAGAAAAGAACTTGTGCCTAAAATAACATTGCCAGGCTATTTTCAGTTTGTTTTTTTTCCCCGTTTTAGAAATGGATGCTTTTTTAAAAATAAAAACTGATAACAATAACTATTATTGTGTAATTACTGTTATATATCAACATAACAACAGTAGAGGTGTTATTTCATATTAACATTATTTTGGTCTACATTTTTTGAAATTCTCTCTAAGGTATTGAGAGTATCTGTTGCAACAGACTACTATAAAATTCAGGCTTTTTTATACAAGATCAGAATCTTTTAATAAAAAGTATAATTAATACTAATACATTTTACTACTACTAATGCTAAATAGTATTGTTTACATTTTTCTCAGTTCTGTCCAAGTTAAGTTTGGCTGTATCAAGAGAATCACACTATTATAAAATTTTGGCTATTTTTTAAATTTTTATTTTTTTTTGTTTTTATGCAAGAGCAGTTTTTTTTTTTTTTTTAATTAAAAAAGGAATAATTATAATTATTAGAAATACTAATATAAATTTACTACTACTACTACTACTACTACTACTAATAATAATAATGGTGGTGGTGGTGGTGGTGGTGGTGGTGGTGGTGGTGGTGGTGATGATGATGATGATGATGATGATGATGATGATGATGATGATGATGATGATGATGATGATGATAATAATAATAATAATAATAATAATAATAATAATAATAATAATAGTAATAATAATAATAATAATAATAATAATAATAATAGTAGTAGTACATAGTAGTTTACATTGTTACATTATACATTGTTGTTTATAAATTCTGTCCAAGTTGACTTTAACTCTACTGAGAGTATCTGTTGCCACACAATATAAAAAAATGCATTATTATTTTAATAATGATAACAACAACAACAATAATAATACATAGTATTGTTTTCATTGGTACATTTATATAATATTTTTGTTTGCATTTTTTATAAATCCTGTTCGGCTCTATCAAAATGATGATGATGATGATAATAATAATAATAATAATAATAATAACAATAATTATTATTATTCAAGCTATTTTTAATAAAAGATCAGTGTTTTTAATAAAAACATTGTAATTATTTATAATACTAATATTTGCTGCTGCCTCTTCTTCGTAATGATGATGATAATAATAATAATAATGTTATTATAATTGTTACTATAATGATGATGGTAATGATAATGATAATAATATACTCTTGATAGACAAACTCAATTTTGGCAATTTATGAAAAATATAAACAATAATATAATTTTAAAATGAAAACAATATTATTTATTGTTAATATTCTTCAGGCTATTTTTTACACAAGATCTGTATTTTTAATTAAAAATTCTAATATTTACTGATAATACTAATTTTAATAATGATAATAATTTACATTTTTATACAAGATCAGTATTTTTAATGAATTAATGGATAATTGTTGTTATTATTATTATTATTATTATTATTATTATTATTGATTATATACAAATCTGAATAATAATAAATAATAAATAATAATAATAATATTAATAATAATAATAACAATGGCTTACAGCAAGTATCTCTTGACAGAGACAATATTTTTGACTCTTCCTTTTATTTGCAACAGTAAAAATGGGCATTGAAAATCTATTGCAGTGGACACTTAGGGGGCAACGTTACTGTAATACTATTGGCTTTATTCACACACATTTAAAAGTTGAGGATTACTTTTATTCTCACTGTAACTCTACAATCATATTTTGTTAGTCTGGGTTTGGATACACTTGTTTTTCTTTCCAATTTTCTAGAACGGCAACACTTCTGCTCCTCATTAAAATGCTAAACAGCTCATTAGCATGTTTGAATGTCTTGATTATTTTGGCCTGATTTTTGTGAGGTTGCATTGTTCAGATCTCCAAAGTTATGGAAAACCAGTTGCAGTTATTTGGTTCCAGCACCAGTAGTTCCACTGGTTATTTTAAATATTTTACTTTGTTTTATACAGTAGCATGCATTATTATAAATGCAAACTTACAACCTGCAAGCTCTTTGGCACATTAAATCTAGAGAAAGTTTTAAGTCCAGTGAAAAGTTTGTTAGTATGAAAACATTTTAAAAGCAGTTCATATATTATTGATTGGTTGCCAGGAAACTCATTACATCCAACAGATTGAGAGAACACAGAGTACATTATTTACATTTATGATGGTTTTGAAATATCTGTATCTTTTGAACTTCATACAGGCTTCTAAAAGTGTAATCATTTTTATGTTTTTTTAAAATGGTTTATTTGTCATTTTGAGTGCTGGTGTAAATCTAGATAGTAAATCTTGTTTAAAAGCGTTACTGCGGTGTTGTTCAGAAGCTAATATTATTAAAGGTATTGGATATCAAGTGTAATAGGTAAGATATCCAAACTGTTTGCTTAATTTCATTTTGCTTCACTGGACCAAAACTTCTGCAAAACATGAATTTTCACCAGATTTATTGTTGACTCTAGAAGGCATATGGCATTATTCATAATTTGACTCTTTGCACTAACATGGATAGTGTTGATTTTATTTATGAGAGTCTGTCAGCCTGACATGATCCTTTAACCTTCATCAAGTCATCAAAACAGATTCATGTGCAGACATTAATTTTCCATTAGCAGCGCTGGTTGATCCTGACAAGCATAATGTAATCACTTCATCAGTATGAATGTTATGCAGATTCTTTGCTTGCATATTTATAAATGCATGGATATGCTTTTGAAAGGTTCCCCTGGATATTGTGGCTTCTTGGAGAGGATTGTTGCATTAGTGTGTAACATTATGCCAAAAGGCATGTGGATAAATGAAGGTGTCCAGAGACGAGACTCTACAATATTCACATAAAATTACCTTGTGTATTGCGTGCTTCCCAGAACTTGTAGTGAGTTATACATTTATCTTGCACTCCAGAAAAAAATCTGGGTTAAATAAAACCCATTGCTGGATAAAATATGGACAAACCCAGCAACTGGGTTGTTTTGACCCACTGGTTGGGTTAAATGTTTAACCCAATCTTCTTGGTAGTTTTCTTTAACTCAACTATTGTTTAAAATGACTATGTGGCTGCCTTAAAATGAACCCAAAATAGGTTGTAAATTAAAAATCAGACAAAATCAAAATGTGAACATTTATTAGTAAGCAATATAAAATGTGTATTATTTAATTATTTGTTCAACTTTTTAACTCTGCAGCAAATATCTGTTGTCAGTCAATATTTTTACACTTGTTTTTTTCCATGTTTTATTTTTATTATTTCTTTTTCATTATTTATTTATTTGTATTATTATTTATTTTATTTTATTATTATCATCAAAATGTATTTATTCAAGTTTTTAATTCAGCTAATGTTTACCATATGGCTGGCTTAAAAATGAACTCAAAATAGGTTGTAAATGAAATATCACACATTACTAGAAGCATCAGTAATAATCAAAAGGTGAACATTTATTCATAAGCAATGTTAAAAAAATGTATATTGTTTCATTATTATTTATTCGGCTTTTTAATAAATGTTCATTATTATCTAATTTTTCTAAAATGTTATTTTCCAACCTAATTTGAGTTTATTTTAAGATTTTCTTTTAATCATAAATAATTTTTAAGCAATAGTTGAGATAAAATAAATCACGTAACCCAATAATTAATAATTTATTGTATATTAATTATTCAAATGTTAAAATGTATTAGATTGTAATTAATATAATATATACACTCTAATTTATATTTATTATATTATACATTTATATTTTAATTAATAATTGTATTATAAATTGTATTAATGTATATTTTAATTGAAATATTTTTTATTAAATAATAATAACATTAATAATAGCAACAATTATATATTTGTATATATCATATAATAATAATAATAATCATCATCATCATCATCATAATCATCATAATAATCATAATAAGTATTATTATTATTGTTATTGTTATTGTTGTTATTAAATATACAAAAAAAAAAGGATATTTGTATCAAGCACTGTACTGAATGAAAATAAGAGTTCTTTTCCACATTTTATATGACAAAGTAAAATATTCAGGTCATTATAACTAAATGATTTAAATTCCATAAATGTTTCCCCAAACAGATGGTTTCTGTGCATGCTTTTCTTGTTCAAGCCAGACTAAATAACTAATTAGCAAATGTTACAGTATACACTCAAATAAACAGTATATAAGAATAAACTGAAGCAATTTCTGCATGCTTGATGTAATTTTTTCAATTAAATATGGGATGGTGCTTTAATATTTGGTTTAGGTATTATACTCTTCATTAGAGCATGTCAATTATGAACACTCAAACCTGAGCTGAGTGGCTTATGAATGAGCTTTACTTATTTTATAAGTATAACAGCATATTCAACAACAGCCGGAACTAAAAAAATAATAATAATAGTAGTAGTAGTAGTAGTAGTAGTAGTAGTAGTAGTAATAATAGTAATAATAGTAATAATAATAAAAATAATAATAAAACATTTGCATTTAATAATTCATGTTTTTTAAATATTTAAAAAATATTAATTTTACATTTTCATGTTTTTTTTTTTAAAAGCCTGTAATGGTTTAATTTTAAACATTCAGAGAGTCTTTTTGCTTCCTCTGAGATTTGACCATTTTGACCCTTGTGAAATATGATGATGCTGCTTTTAATAACTAAATGCAGCTTTTTTGTTGTTGCTGTTTTTAAAAAACCTCCAGTCAGCTCTGTGGAGGGCTGTTGCCTGCGGTTAGAGACCCTAATCAGTTGTCATGGTCAATTATAAAGCTTGTCAGGAGACTGTGGCTCAACTTTCAAGATTTTGACACCCTCGACCTTGTTTTTGTATGTAAACGGGCATCTGTCCCCTCAGAGAAACGTACTGATGTGTTGATAAATATTAAGAGACATCAAACCAGTCTGTTCTCATATTAATTTCTGATACTCCTAGACAAATGGAGCAAATCACTTGTCATTTAGTGTCTGAAGACCTTTTTATGTACATTTGAACCTTTTCACCTCAATCTCTCTAGTCGGTAATTCTCAGCTTCATTGCTCGCTGTCTGTATCGTGTTGTAGGGTGAACATTTTCAGACTTTAGTGCCGAGACTATAGTGGCTGTTGCTGACCCCAAGGACTAGGGCGAACGTCTGTTCCTTTCTTTTTATTGATTTGTACACATCTTGCGTTCCATTGGGTCTTCAGTGCCATTGTCGAGCTTTCAACGGTCAGATAGATCTGACCTCCCGCTCCCCTTCAGTCAACTGCTTCTGAAATAGGCCGCTAATAGAAATGGCTGTTTACTGGAGGATTGTCTCTCACAGGCAATACTCGATCTGACAGACCCTCCAGTGTTTTCAGTCAATAAAATCTTTGAGGCCTTTGTGAGCGTGGAAAGAGAATTAGATGTTTGATCGAACAAATTTAGCATGTTGTGATAAAAAAGGCCACACAGAAAAGAAATGAAGAATGCAGATACCTCTTGATGTCCATAAATCTTCCATGGTGAAGGAGAGAGAATTGTTTAAAGGCATTCATGGGACAGAGGTATAAGTATGTCACCATTAACTTCTTTAAATTGATTATTGTGCTGCTGATGTGTCCTGGGTTACTTTGGTTTTTTTGTCATTTTAGGACAGTAAATAATAATAACAGCAACCATGAGTCACAGTTTTTTTATTTAAATATAAAAATAGTTTGACAAATTTAGGAACAAATTTTTTTTATTTTATAAATATATATGTCTTTTCTATATACATTTTTTTTTTTCTGTGACACTTTTTTATTCTTAATTTTATACTTAGAAATTAATAGTGCTTTTGAGATCACATGACTGAATGAATACTGCTATCTTTATTTCATTAGCCCCCCACCCCCACCCCTCCCAAGTGTATATTGGACACGTTCACTAAATGAATACTCATTACGTAAATAAATGACAGCATGTGCAGTTATATATCCTCATTTGCTCACAGAATGCAGCGCATAGCGTTCTGAGTGTGTTTTAAATAGCAGCAGTCCTGTGGTGTTTGGTGTCCTCAGTTGGAGAATATGGTTTGGGGTGATTTTGTCATAGAATAACAATGCATTTCTCATTAGCATGGCTCCCACATCGCGCTGTCTGAGATTTGAGCTGCTGTGTGATTGACAGCAGTGACATTATGGGAGATAAATGACTTGGGAAGTGTTGACACCTCTGTGACAGCCTCGCCGGGTCGTTCTTCAGGGCAGCTTAAATCAGATGCTGCTTAATAGAGGAGCAGCAGAGTCCATGAGCTGCTTGTGTGCCTATCTGAGTGTACAAGTTTCTGTACTGTTAATGTTGAACAGCCCAAATTTGACAGAAAATTCTATATCTGTCTGTCTATCGGATCTGTCTATTCTATCATTGTCTATCGTTCTTTAGTTCTATCTATAGTTCTTTCATTTTATCGTTTTATCTTTAGTTTTTTCATTCTATCTATAGTTCTTTCGTTCTATCATTCAATTGTTCTGTCTGCCGTTATATCTATCGTTATACCTACTGTTCCTATATCGTCCTGTCATTCTGTCTATCGCTCTGTCGTTTTTTATCTAGCTATCATTCTGTCAATCTATCTATTGTTCTCTGTCGTTTTATCTATCTGTCATTCTATCTATAGTTCTTTCATTCCATTCGTTCTATGTATCATTCTGTTATTCTATCTGTTGTTCTATTTTTATCTTTCTGTCTGTCTATCTGCCATTCTATCTATCATTCTGTCAATCTATCTATAGTTCTTTCGTTCTATTATTCAGTTGTTCTGTCTGCCTTTATATCTATCGTTCTACCTATTGTTCCTCTATCTATCTGTCTGTCTGTCTGTCTATCAATCATGCTATTGTTCTATCATCCTTTTGTTCCATCGTTCTATCTGTAGTTCTTTCGTTCTGTCATTAAATCTGTAGTTCTGTCGTTCTATCTATCGTTCTATCATTGTCTGTCATTCTGTCTATCATTCTAAATGTCATTACATCTGTTCTATTTATTGTTCTATTTACCGTTCTATCTGTCATTCTATCATTATATTGTTCTGTCTGTCCTATTCTATTTTTCTGTCTGTTTGTCTGTCTGTCTGTCGTTCTATCATTCTGTCTGTTGTTCTATCTATTGTTATATATTTTGATCTATCTAAAATCTATCTATCTATCTATCTGTCTGTCTGTCTGTCTGTCGTTCTATCTATCATTCTATTATTCTATCTGTTCTATTCTTTTATTTTTTTTATCTATCATTTTGTTTTATCGTTCTGTCTATCTATGTATCGTTCTGTCATTCTGTCGTTCTATCATTCTTTCTATCGTTCTATTATTCTATCATTCAATCGTTCTATCTATGGTTATTTCGTTTCTGTCATTAAAGGGGTCATCAGATGCCCATTTTCCACAAGTTGATATGATTCTTTAGGGTCTTAATGAAGTCTATAACATACTTTTGTTAAACATTCTCAATGGTTGTGTAAAACAACATCCTTTTTACCTTGTCAAAATCAGCTCTGCAAAAATCATCCTGTTCTGGTCGAGGCTGCTTTAAATGTTAATGAGCTCTGCTTGCCCCGCCCCTCTCTTCTCTCTGTGGAGTGACGAGCCTGTACTTGAGTACTTGAGCCGCATTTAGCCGTGTTTAGCAGCTAAACTTGCTAACTAGCACATTATTAGGAAAGGTGATTGCAGAGATTCATAAAAAAAAAAAAAAAAGAAACAAACTTAATCCACTGCATCTTCAGCGGCTCAGATGTCGGAAATACATGACAATCACTATGTTCATTATTACTTCAAGCAACACAACACCTCAATTGCTCAATCGGAGATATTCTTGTCTAATTTACATTTCTGCTCCGGCATTAAAACAATGGAGGTTGGACTGTTACAGGTGATCTGAGGTAAGACGCTCATGTCAATCAACTATCATGGGAGCGGCCTCTGTCGGTGTGACGCCACATCTGGTAAGAATGGCTCGATTTGAAAAAGGAATATTATTTTTACAGATTAATTAAAAAAAACACTGCATGGATTTTGATCATTATAGGGTAGATTTGTACATACACTGCCAACACACATTAATGTTCAAACAACATGTAAAAGTGAACTTAGCATCCGATGACCCCTTTAAATCTATAGTTCTATCATTCTATCTGTCATTCTATCATTCATCTATCATTATGTTGTTCTTTCTGTTCTATTCTATTTTTCGGTCTGTCTGTCTGTCATTCTGTCATTCTGTCTATAATTCTATTGTGCTATCTGTTGTTCTATCGATCTATCATTCTTTTGTTCCATCGTTCTATCTATAGTTCTTACATCTGTCATTTAATCTGTAGTTCTATCATTCTATCATTCTGTCTATGATTCTTTCTGTCATTTTAAATGTCATTCTATCTGTTCTATGTATCGTTCTATCTGTCGTTCTATCATTACATTGTTCTATCCGTCCTATTTTTCTGTCAGTCATTATCATTCATCTATCATTCTATTGTTCTGTCTGTTTTTCTATCTATTGTTACCTATCTATCTATTCTATCTATCTATCTATCCATCGTTCTATGGTTCTATCATTCTTTTGTTTCATTGTTCTATCTATAGTTCTTTCGTTCTGCCATAAATCTATACTTCTATTGCTCCATCTATCATTCTCTAATTCTGTCTATCGTTCGATCTGTCTCTCTCTTTTCGATCTGTCTCTCTCAATCTCTGTGCTAGCATCAGAATTAATGTCAAAATATGTAAGTAAAGCATCAGTTATACTCAACTAATGCTCATCCTTTGCCTTTCATTTTGTTGCATTAGTGCAAAAAGCAAATGTTCCTGTCTTTGTTATAAACTGAAAATTTGAGAGAGAGAAAAAGGAACATGAAAACTTGAAAAGCCTACCATTAGCCCTCATCAGGTGCAGAAATTAAACCCACAGTTTCTAATGCTGATGCAGGCAGAGAGTTGAATGGTAAAAATAGCTCATAGTCCCCATTTGTCCCTAAAAAGAAGTGGACTTGAGTTTCATGAGAATACCTGCCCCAGTTTTTGCCTGTAACCTGTGTTCTCTTTCCCTCCATGAGGCAGCGGTGGGGTAAGGCTTGCTACTGCTTAAGGTAATCCGTGAAGGATGATGGAACTCTATCTGCACTCTGCAGAGACTCAAGCATGTAATGTGTGTAATAGAGCCAGACAGGAAGTTCCCTTTGAAGAGTCTCGTCCTCAGAGGGTGACCTGGAAGGTTGAGGAGGGCGTGGGGGTGATTTAAATGAAATTTCTGAGTCAAACCTTTTTGATAAGCCCAAAAATCTCTGACTCGTCAGTGCATATAGCTCTACAACTTGTTTGTGACTTTCATCGTTTTTACAAAAAACCAGTTCCATCTGTAGTACTGGCAGTGTCTGCCAACCCATTATGAATCACCACAAATACGTCATTAGATTCCATTTCCAGCCTCTTCTAAATGGGAAATAAAAGCTAAATTATCAGCTGAAAAAGCAAATCTCATTTATCTAAATTGACCTGTAGGGCTATATTGAAGGGAACCAGCCAGACCAAGAGAAGTGTGAGATGTAGTCCTGTTTTGATATCATGAGGATCTGTGAAGTGTGTACAGACATTTAGGGTCTGATTTGTTTTGTTTTTGATGATGGATTCAAATGTTTTTGGAAAATTCCTAATTACACTGTAAAAAAAAATGTAGTCAACTTAAAATAATTCTGCTTTAAAATGTAAAGTTCAGTCAACTAAAAAAAAAAGTCAACTTGAAATGTTAAGTTGTACTAAGTGACAACTTAGATATTTGAGTTGATTCAACTTAAAATTTTAAGGCAGCTGGGTAGCAAACCCAGATTTTAAGTTGTACAATACATGTATGATATTCTACGTTCATGTAATTTTGATTGGGTGAAAATTGTTGAATAATTACTTTTTTATGAAATGTTGAATAATTAAAATTTTCTGTCTCTATTTTTTACTTACTGAGATTTTTCTGGCACTAATGCAAGACTTTAAGAGATCTCCATTTGGTTTGTAATTATTTTTTTCTGTGTATTTTATCATTATAATCTAGTTACAGAGAATGATGGGAAATGTAGTCTGTCTCTTCATAAATCAGCTAAATGAGTAGGATTTTCTGTAAATTGCATTGCTTTTCCTCAATAGTGGTATACCATTATTGAAGAATAGTATATATGTTCATGTCTTTTTTTTTTTTTTTTTTTTTTAAACTTACGGCTACAGAGAATGATGGGAAATGTAGTCTGTCTCCTCATAAATCAACTAAATGAGTAGTATTTTCTGGAAATTTCATGGCTGTTCAATAATAGTATACAAATGCACACAAGCACTCAATATAAGCGTGCTTCTGCTATGATTCTTTAATCACGTCTCGAAATTGGAAAGTCTGGGCTTAAAGAAGAGTCCAGAGTATATGGTGTACTCAGTGTGTTCATATTTTAGTTTAACACATCTTCATTTTTTGACTTTGAAGTTATGAAATGTATGTAAATGTCCAAAACTGCAAAATACATGCAAAATACATAAATAACATATGATCTCATTAACTAATTAAATGATTACAAAATCATTGAGTTTTGGAACAACAGGAATGCTGAGTAAATGATAAGAATTTAAATGTGAACTGTCATTTTCACAACAACCGGAGCTTCTTTTGCTTAAACTGCTTATTAAAGTGCATGAAGCCAAATTTAATTTGTACTGACCTGCTGTGTTCGTCATCTTAGCTGATGCTAGGATGTCACTTTAGACAAGCCGGTCCAAAGAAATCAAATAAACGTGTTTCAGAAGCAGAGCTGAGCTCAATACTAACGTGATCACAGATAGAACTGACCCTAACGTACATTTGACAAGAATGTTTCACAATAGCAGCGACTGATCATGCTAATTTCTGCAGCCTGAAGAGATGAAAGCAGCACGGGATCAAACAGAAGGCTAATGGATGTTCTGGAAAAGGCATACTGCTGCTCAGTGAAGGTTTTGATCTGGCAATCACAAGGTCAACGCTTAAAGTGTATGGTGAGCACTTCAGCTGTTACTTGTTGACTAGTTAGTTGCCACTTAACAGGCTATTATAAATCCAGTGCTGCTGATTGCAGGTTCATTCCCCCTGGAGCAATCCAGGGTTAAGTGCTGGGTAACAGCCGTATTAGATTCTGTTAACGATTCACTGTCTGCAGTATGCATACTTGGGACTGAATCAGAAATGCTTTTAGGTTGTTTACATTAAGGAGAAACATTGGCTTTTGTTGCATCAATCTTTCAAATTTATCACCATAAAATTACCCTTATGAAGTTGAGCCTTTTGTGTGTGTGCTTTTTTGAAAACTTTTTTTTCCTTTTATGCAAAAGTCAGTCATATATATAAAACAGCATCATTAAGTAGTTTGATGGCATTCTTTTCTGTTTCCCTTTCAACTCCAGCAGTTTTTAAAGCTTTAGCCCGATCAAAATATAGTTTGAATAATTAGATTTATGAAACTTTTATCACACACTATGCATCAAATCTTCCTTTTCTTTTGTAAAAGCCTTGATTTAATTTTGTTGCATATTTTATTGGAGAAAAACTGTCTCGGACAAGACATAAAGGAACTGTCTGTTTGGTGTTCATTCTGTTTATCTATCAATCTAAAATTAAACTGATATGAAAACAATTAGTCTTAATATGGCACATTTAATATAAGTGCATAATAATAGTCAGGAGGATTTTTTTAAGCGTTGTGACACATCAGAGACCAAATATATAATAATGAAGAAACCTCCATCTGCTTTCTCACATGTAAATGTCAGAGATTATTCATAAGCATGAGGTTATATCCAGCCCACACTGAGGAAAGTTTAACAGAACTTGTAAAGTGATATTCCCAGGTGTTATAAACCATCTTAGAGCACAAAATCTACTAATGAAGCAAAAACTAAATGTTATTTCTGTTTAGTGTAAGATTCTAGTTTCCCTAACTTCTTTGAAGCAGTGGAGTATTACGACAGACTTGCTGCTGTCACCCACATAAATGAGGAAACATATCAGTACTGTTGCACTTGCCTATTACCAGTGTTTTATTTGCTCCTTGTCCCTGAGATGTAATTTTCTGCTCAGCTGAAATTGGTAATTGAAATTTTGTGACCTCATCTTCGCACTTTCACTGGCATGTAGTGCTCAGGTACCGTCAGGGGCTCCTGTGATTGAGAAACATTGTGATAGAGGATACAGCAGCTTTCACCTTAAATCATCACCAGTGTCCTGTTATAATCTTATCATGTCAGGATATTTTTAAAAATAGATTCAGCCTGAAGTTAAGATTTGGTTCTGCAGGAGAATTTAAGGAATATTATTAGGTTTCCATTAACACTTCTCTTGAAGCCTGTATGTAGTGAGTCCAAAAATAATTTGGCCACTTTAGGCACACTTAAAAATGTATGAATATCTTGTGTTATATAACAAACCAAGAAGCATTTATTTTTAAATACAGTGAGAACAAACATAATGTTTTTAAGGAAAACATTTTACAGAATAAAGTTTTTTTTCAGGTTTAAAATCACAGTGGGACTGGTTAGTCATTGCAAAATTAAAACCTTTGCACAAGTGACGTTAGCTCTAAGAAAAGATGTAGCGTTATTTATTTAGCTAACGCTGCCACTTGCTTTGATATTTTTCTAGTTTTGCACCATCTTTGAGATTAACGTAAGTGCCTAAAAGTCTTTTTGTGTGTGTTTTCACAAAAGACACAATTTTCACGATTTAGGTACAGTACATGCCAGTTGGTACTACATTGCTATAATATTTAAGGTTAAAATGAACTGATTTGTATACAATGCTTAAATTACAGTCAATGAAGTTTTTAAATAAAGTTACAATTACATATTCATATTCCTCCACCAATTAGTTTTTTAAATTATAAGCATTTAAATGGTGGCTGTTTATTTAAACAGAAATGAAACATTGAAGAAAAGTAAAGATTATAATGAATGTTATATGGTGCATGTATTTAGCTAAATTATTACAATTTTCTAGCTGACTAACAAGTTTATGGTCACTGAATGTTTTTTCTGAGGTAAATGTGACGTTAAGTGACATTGTTTACAAGCTGTCATATTGATGTCTTTGCACAGTTAAAACACTGATTGAGCAGTTACATGAAACAAAAATGGATTTCAGTAAGTTGTACTTTTTTTTTTTTTTTTTTTTTTTTTTTTTTAACATGCCTTTTATGACGGCGTTTTAGTGCCACATTAAAAAAAAATTTAAGATTACGAGATTAAAGTCAAAATATTTTAAGAATAGTCTAAATATTATGGGTCGAAAGTCAAAATTACACTAATAAAATAGTAATATTTTGAGAATAATATTTCAAGCATTTTTGAGACATTTTTTGAGAATAAAGTTGAAAAGTTTCGAGAAAGTTGCAAGAATTAAATCGTAGCAATTAAAGTTATAATATGTTGAGAGTATAGTCTGTGCATGCAAATGGCCTGGATTGGGAACACTGAGAGAATTTGCCAGGCCACCAGAATTGATTTGAATATATGTGGGATTATTAGCAGAAATCATACCATGTGTTGTATATTTGCAGGGACAGTATACTTGGAAATAATATTTCATGTCTTTGATTGCATTCATTAGGCCTATTTGTATGTGCCAGCCACTCAGTAATAGCAATAAGCTTTGTGCTTTTGGTACTTTTAATATAAAACAAAGTCTCAGCTTTCAAAATCTCAGTCAGTTTTATAGCAAAACACAAACAATGTGTCTTGCATTAATGCGTTTTTCACGCTCTTTGATGTGGCGAGACAGACTGCCGTATTCACATAAATCAATCATCTTTTTGATTACAATGAGACATTAGTTTCATTAAATTATACTGTTTTGTTTGAAAATTCCACCACCTACTCCCCAAAAACATCTGTGGCATCCAATCTTTCATTCTTCACATTTATTTAATTCAAAACAGCTATAAAACGTTCTAAAGGTTGAAGTGGACTTGTAAAGTTATATTGTTGTCTTTTCTGAGGTATATAACTTTAAGTGACTATTCACAAGCTGTTGTATTCACAGTATTATACAGTACATGCTTGGAATTAATATTTAACGTCTCGTAATTACTGCAAATTAATTTTCATTATTTTTACTCTATTCTCAAAACATTTTGATTTCCTTTAAACACTTTGACTTTATTCTTGCTTAGACGGTATTTTCGTAAGCTCTTAATTCTCAAAATATTAATATTAAACGTCATCGTATATTTTTGGATGTTCTTTTTTTGTTTTCTTGGTGTAACTGGTATTAAAGAGGAGAAGATAAGTTCCTATGTGCTTCGTGTTGCCACATCTCTTGAACTGAGATGCTGCAGCGATCTATCACTCCACATTAAACGGCACCAAAACTGCATTTATTGTTTGAAAACTGTAATAAAATGGACAAAATTTGAAACCTGAAACTTTTTCATGTCTAAAGTACCAAAACTTATTGCAGTTTATTGGATGGGAGGTGTGCTACAATTTTCCCTTCATTAACTGAAAACGGGCTAGACTAATCGATTGGGATTTAAGAACTGATATTTGTTTGTAAAAACGAGAATCAATTAAAATTGAGAAATCAATATATATATATATTTTTTTTTTTACCTAGCCCTAGTATTTATCCATTTACGCACAAGAAGACATTTTCCTGGTTTAAAATTGCTTAAATGTTTAAATTGACATATGCAATGAACACGATGCAGCAATTCTGTCAACTGTCCTGAACATATTTCATATTTATAAATCAATGTCATTATAAAATTCCATTTTGCTTGCTTGTCACTGTTTGTCTGCCCTTACTGCATAGTGTGTTTATGTGTAGGTGCTGATAGCGTGTGAAATGTCTTGCGTGTGTCAGATTTGACGTGAGCGTTTTGTCAGTGGTGTCCAGTTGTGAGATCTCAATATGAGAGAGAACAGCAGTGTGAAAGCAGGCCTGTATGCACTTGACAGTGACAGATGATACAGATGTCTGCTGGAAGTGAGCTTATTAGACAGCAAATACTCCAGAGTCAGCGCTGACATTCAGTCAACCGCTGACGGTTCCAATATCACTGCTAAAAATCTTATTACGATGAGTGACAGCTAGCATTTCATCATCAACTGTGAATTAAGGGAAATATATTATTGGGTCAAGGTGTGCAACATTTTACCTTCTGATTTTATGGATTTTAGGTACAATGTGTTATATCAAATCTGTTTGTCCTCAGGACAAATTTTAAGGTTCCCTGGTCCAGTGACTAAACTAGGGATGCTCAAAGTCCAGCCTACTACCATAATGCGGACATTTTTTGACAATTTGCATGTAAATTCTATAACTGCACTGCAAGAGAATGATGTGATAAATCAAAAAGCTCTCGTTATAGTAAATGAATCTGTCTGTGCTGCAAGGGAGCGTGGCAGTGCTGTAACGCATGTCTACACTGAGAGTGAGCAAAACTAGATGCGTTCTTCCATTATAATCAACAGCGCTGTCTACACCCCAAGGACTAATAATGGGAGCAGTTTTTTGTATGCCAGCGCCATGCCGCATTGCATACGGACAGACCAGACTGTCTGTAAAACGTATGTTTTTAAAATGCAATTATTTGTTACAGTAATTAGATAAATTCACAAATATATTCCGTAATTCATTAAAACATATTTATGTTTTAATTTGATATGCAAATACTGTCATCACAGATTAGTGCAGTGACAGGACATCTGCTGCATTTTGACAGTCTACAAAGAGCCTGCGATCCATTTAGCAGCAAGGATTTCTGAGCAAATGGCAAAAACAACAGCAGCTTGACAGCAAATAGATAAAATTTAACACAAATGGACTGATTGATAAATTGCTTTTTTTAAAAGTGAGCATTTACATATGCATTTGGCAAATGCTTCTATCCAAAGCGACTTACAGTCAATTTATGTTACTGTTGTTTACTGTTTAAAACTTTGAGGTTGGTAAAATGTATTTACAAAAATACAGTAAAAACAGTAATAAACAGAAAATATATCTACTTATTCCTGTGATGGCAAAGCTGAATTTTCAGCATTATTACTCCAGTCTTCAGTGTCACATGACCCTTCAGAAATCTGTCTAATATGCTGATTTGGTGCTATTAATGCTAAAAACAGCTGTGGTGCTGATTATTTGTGTCAAAACCATGATGCATTTTTTTTTGGGATTTTCAAAAAAAAACAAAAAACTTAAAGCAAGCAGAAATGTATGGAAGCCTGTTTCTGCCACTGAATAAAAAAATAAAAAAGGTAATTGCGACTTTTTATCTCACAATTCTTTTCCCGCAATTTCGAGTTTGTATCTCTCAATTCTGACTTTTTTCTCTGAACTGTGAGGTATAAACTTACAAGTGCAAGTCATAAAGTCAGAAGTCCTGACCTTTCTGAATTCTGACCTTTTTCTCACAATTGTGAGTTCGTATCTCGCAATTCTGACTTTTTTTACCCTTAGAATAGTGAGACATAAACTCGCAATTGCGAATTATAAAGTCCATTTCTGAGGAGAAAAAAAAAGACTGATGTTCACAGAATTGCGAGAATTGTATCTGACTTTATAACTCGCAATTGTGACTTTTTATCTCAGTATTCTGACTTTTTTCGCAATTGTGAGTTTATATCTCGCAATTCTGACTTCATAACTTGCAATTCCCACAATTCTGAGAAAAAAAAGTCAAGATTGTGAGAAGTCGCAATAACCTTTTTTATTCTTTTTTTTAATCAGTGGCGGAAACTGGCTTCCATAGGAAATGTCTTCACTGTCACTGATCAATTTAATGCATCCTTTTAAATTAAATTTTCATTTTATTAATTGATATTTAATGATACAAAATCTGTAGCTAACAAACAGCACATAGACTTCATCTGAAATGAGCATGTGATGACACTGTGTGTGTGTGTATTTGTGCATTAATTAAACCATTTTCATTCAGATGGGAGGCACGACATAGAAAAGCTTTTCAAAATGATTGTGTAGAAGCACTGCATCTGCTATGGGAGTCAGAAAACATGTCCACAGGCAACATACTTCACGGTTCATTTTATCCCTGTGTGACAAACTCTTTACGTCAACATCCTGGTGTCCCACATGCTGGCTTCACTTCAGTATTTCAACAATACTGTATTTTTTTATTTGTGGCTTTTTTTTTTCTGTGACAGCAGTGTGCAGATTTCTTTTAAAGAAATCAGTCAACAGCTGATTATGAAAGTCAAGAATCCAAAACCTCATGTCTTAAAGAATTAGTTCACTTCCAGAATAAAATTTCCTGATAATTTACTCACCCCTTTCTTGTCTTGCTTTCTTCTGTTGAAAAGAAATTAAGGTTTTTGAGGAAAACATTCCAGGAACTTTCTCCATATAGTGGACTTCAGTGGTGGCCAATGGGTTGAAGGTCCAAATTGCAGTTTCAGTGCAGCTTCAAGGGACTCTAAACCCTATCCCATTTTCTAAAAAATAAAAAAAGTATATTCTTTTAAACCAAAAATGCTTGTCTTGCACTAGCTGAACTTCACGCATTATATAGTCATGTTGGAAAGTACCGAACCGGTGTTTTTAAAGCAAACGTGCAAAGAAAGTCAAACAACTTTTACAGAAAATGGTAAAACAATGGTGTTGGATGATTCTGAGGTTGGAGGAGAAAACCAGATGGAGTTTTTCGCCCTACCCTACCTTTTTGAACCAGAGTATACAGACAAATAACTGACAGCCTGTGACCTTTCCAATGTGGACGTGCATCGTGGAGCTAGTGCAAGATGAGCATTTGTGGCTAAAAAGTATATACATTTTTATTTTTTTTAAATTTTATTTTTATTTTTTTTTTACTGATCGTTTCACTAGATAAGACCCTTATTCCTTGGCTGGGATCATGTAGGCTTCTTTTTAAGCTGCATTGAAACTGCAATTTGGACCTTCAATCCAGAGATCCCTATTGAAGTCCACTGTATGGAGAAAATTCCTGGAATGTTTTCATCAAAAACCTTGGATGACGTGGTGGTGAGTAAATTATCAGGGAATTTTTATTCTGGAAGTGAACTTATCCTTTAATGTCAACTTAAAATCAAAATTGACTCTATTGACTTTCCTATTGTGAACAAGTGCGTGTTATTGCTTATTAAAAAGCTTGATTTGTAATCCTTTACAAGCAAAACAAGTTGTCAGCAGCTTTTCATGTTGACTTTAAATGTTTTTATCAGCTGTTTGGACTCTCGCAGAGGATGTTTGTGAACAAATGAAGATTGAGTATATTTTCAGCAAATGTTAATTATTAGGTGAACTATTCCTTTAAGGAGACGAATCTCAGATGTACATTGACAACCAACTTATGGGAATCACATATGAGCAAGCTCTTAATAAAGCTGCAGAAATAGCACCTAAAGTGTGAGTCATTATGTGAGAAAAGGGATTTTATGTTCCCGAGTGTCTCTGCAGTATTTATAATCGGATGATGTTTTGCTGATACAGTCGCTCAGGGTTAAGAATGTCTTCATGCGACTATGCTCTTGTCAAAAGCAATCTCATGTATTCAGCCAGTGCAATTCAGTGTTCCAGTAAGGTAAAGGATGCGAGACCATAGCGCATGGTGAACAGTGAACATTTCATGTGTCTGACTGCTTATAGTGCCTTACAGTTTGGTAGAGGAACACTGAGTGTCTCTTCCCAATCCACAAAGTGCTAATGCACCAGGATCATGATAAACATGCCCCAGATATTTAAAATAAGAGGAGTTGTGGAGTCCTTTTTTTTTAGTTGTGAAATTCTTTTTCCTCGTTATCTTTACTTCCTTGTTTTACTTGTTAGCAGTTGATATTTTTCAGAACATTCTAGTTATAGATTTCATATCTCTGCAGACAAACTCTAGCTGTCAGACTTTTGTATTCAAGATCTTAGAAGTCTTAGATGATGGTGTTGTTGAATGAGTAGCTAAGAAGTGGTTTTCATGGGGAAAAAATCAAATAAGCCATGAAAACTTTGAATGTGATGAAAACCTCAGCAACTCCAAATCTAAGTGCCGGTATCAGTCCTTGGTAGTTGAAAGAAAGCTGAAATGAAATATAAATAATAAATGAAAACGTAAAAATAAAAAATGTTGCTTCGGAAATGAACTACAATAAGTTTGTTGAAGTACTAAAATTACTAAAACTAAAATATAAAAATAAGGTTGACAAAGTAAATAGGTTATAAAAAAACCAAAAAGTAATACAAATGACAAAATAATTGAAATGTTCACTAAAATTAAAATGAAAACAGAATAATACAGATAAAATGTATGAAATATAAAAGCTATATTATATAATAAATAAAAGCTAACTTTAGTTTAAAGTATAAAAAATGCATTAGCAGTGTGTTTATGTTTGTGTTATGATATCCTGTGCATTATTTATTCATGTTCCTTTATATTTGTAACACTCAATAGAAGTGCTAAGATAAGTTGAAGGTAAACTGTGTGTATGGAGAGAGGACGAAAGAAAATGCTGCTGAAAATCAATTCTAAGGGGCAAATATTGTAAATGTGAATGTCACTTGTTGTTGATATGTATGTGAGAGAGAGTGTATGTGTGTGTGTATGTGTTTGTCCTCTGTTGATGTCATAGAGGAAGGCAATATTATTATTGGCTGCTCACTATTGCTGAAAAATGATCTATTTATGTATGGAAGGGCTGTCTTTGTCTTTGATGCAGGATTTCAAATGAATGTCAATTAAATCAAGCTGTTTTAAGAGTCCGGGTCATTGCCCTTGTGAGAGCCTTTGAAATATTTTCCTTAGCGGGTTGTTACCAGGAGGTGATTTGATTTTCCCAGGTAATTAGATTACAGTGGTGCCGTCCGGAAAACACCGTCCTCTGAGTGTGGCACAATGTGAAGGAGAGGAACATGTATAGAAAGAATGATTTTACATAATATATACATAATGTATAATATTTACATAATATATACATTTCTTGTGCATGCTGCTCAGTGTTATATAAATAATTTACCCCTAAATAAATATTTTCATCTTTTTTTTTTTTTTTTTGGTCCTCATGAAAACCTATATGGTACCACAGGCGATATCTAGCAAAATGTTCAGGTTGCTCTTTTATATTAGTCAATTTTGTTATAGCACTTTTCACAATACAATGCTTAAACAACTTTATAGAAAATCATGATGTTGATATCTTACCTTTATATCCTTTATACCTTATATCTTTATTTCTTATAGTTTACTTATAATTTATCAGATTAGAGTTAGGTGATAATAAAGTTTATGTTTTGCGATGATATAAGCAATGCAGTTTATTTATTTTATATAGTAAATATTGCTTTATGTGAATGTACTGTATGTATCCAGGTAAAGCTGGATGTACATATCCAAATGAATTTTCATTTTTATGTGAATTAATTCTGTGTGCTTTCATGGACTTTTTAGAGCTCCAAATGCTGGTCAAAGTTTGACCACTTTTTTATTTGGTGTGAACTATTAATCTTCAAGTGTGGTTTTGCAATCTCCAGTTCTGCAGGAAAAATAGACTGTTTCCATCCTCAGTAAGGTCTGAACATACAACAAAGTGCAGCTGGGGGTGAACTGCACACAGACACGTTAACTTTAATAACCCTGAAATCTGAAAGCATGTACGATCAATATGGCAACCACTTACTAATACCCGCAGGCTAAAAAATTGTGTATAATATATCTTGCCTCCAAAGCACCATCCTTTAGTAGCAATCACAGCCAATGGGACACCAGTTTACAAAATAATGAAATTGTGACTGTCTTGACTATGGACCAGTTGAACGTGTTGGGTTATCTATCTATCGTTCTATCGTTCTATCTATCGTTCTATCTATCTATCTATCATTCTATCGTTCGTTCTATCATTCGTTCTATCTATCTATCTATCATTCTTTTGTCATTCTATCGTTCTGTGTCTATCATTCTATCGTTGTCTATTGTTCTGTCGTTCTATTGTTGTCATTCTAGCACTCTGTCTGTCTGTCTGTCTATCTATCTATCTATCTATCTATCTATCTGTCTGTCTGTCTGTCTGTCTGTCTGTCTACCTATCATTATGTCTGTTGTTCTGTCAATTATTGTTGTCTACCTGTCATTCAGTCTATCTGTCTTTGTCGTTCTGTCAGTTATTGTTGTCTGTTACTGTCTGTCTATCTGTCATTCTGTCTATCATACTTTGTTGTTCTATGTATCGTTCTGTCTATCTGTCATTCTATTGTTCTATTCATTGTCTGATATTTTATCAATTATTGTTTTGTGTCATTCCATTTATCGTTCTATCTGTCGTTTTGTCTATTTATCAACCTGTCGTTCTATTTATTATCGTTCTATCTGTTTTGTCTATCTATCTATCTGTCTATCTATCTATCTATCTATCTGTCTGTCTATGTCAATTTTTTGTTTTGTCTATATGTCTGTCTATATTCTATCTATCGTTCTGTCATTATGTCTGTTCTATCGATTATTGTTGTCTATCTGTCATTCGGTCTATCCTTCTGTCTCTGTTGTTCTGTCTATTATCATTGTCTGTTTATCTGTCTGTCTACCTGTCGTTCTGTCTATCTATCATACTTTGTTGTAACTATCGTTCTGTCTATCTGTCATTCTATTGTTCTATCTATTCGTTGTCTGATATTCTATCAATTATTGTTTTGTGTCATTCTATTTATCGTTCTGTCTGTCATTTTGTCTGTATTTATCTACCTGTCGTTCTATTTATTATTGTTCTACCTGTTTTGTCTGTCTATCTATCTATCTATCTATCTATCTGTCTGTCTGTCTGTCTGTCTGTCTGTCTACCTATCATTATGTCTGTTCATTATATCTTTTTCTATCAGTTGTTCTATCAAGTTGTCATTAATTCTGTTGCAGCTGGATATAGATTTGTTGATAATATTTTCATGTCACAAAAAATAATACTCAGAAACAGATTTGTAGTTTGAAAGTGAAAATAGTCATTATCAAGTGTATTTACAAATGTGCACAGTACAGACTTCATTTCTCACTATTTCACAGGAAAATCACATTTCTTTCAATTTACATATATGCTTTCATAGTTTGCATTTAATTAGATTTTTTTTCATAATAAATATATTATTTCTAGCCCACAGCATATATTGACCATAAAATATTTTGTAATCCATTTGGAGTTGAAATTGCATTCCATTTCATGGACAGCAAGACTGATATTTGAGTTTACATGAGCAAAAGGCTAAGGACTGAGATGAGGTGAAACAAGAACTAATAGAAATTGAGAAATCTTAACAGCCTGAGTTTGTTCTCAACAATCTACGCCACTTCAAACTTCACAACAAATGAGTCACGCTTTTGTGTCTGTACTGTCCTTTGTCTTGATGCTTTGTGATTCTGAAGTAGCTTTCTGGTATTAATCACACAACCACGACCAAACAGGTTTCTGTAATCCTGAGTCCTTTTATACTGTAGTCAACAGCACTGCAAAAATAATTTTATTAATCAGTGTTTATCTTGTTTTCCAGTAAATACTATATCAAAAGATGCTTTCCAAGTCATTTCATTATGTAAGGATGTTTAGACATTTTCACTGGAAAGCAAGACATCACATACAAATAAGCCATTCAGTAGTCTAGCTCACAGTAAATGACGTGTTATTTCTTTTACGACTTTCAACAGAGACATCATCGGGGTTAAACGTAAATGTATGTCTGTCTTCAAATGGCTGTTAACAGATGTTTTGTAAAAGCCCAAGAGTGTTCAGGATTTCAGTTCAATCGCATATTGATCAGAAAGCAGCACACAGAAATCTTGTCAAGTAGATACTCCACAATAATCATTCTGGACTAGCAGATGAAGGGTGATACTAACAATATTGTTGTGTATCGGTTATTTACAAAAGATTTTTTTGCATTAATTTACCATACCATGTTAAAACAGCTGGCTTGGTCGCTACTGTAATACTCTGATTTGCATAAAGTCACACTATTCTGACCAAGGCCTCATTTATAAAATGTATGATTTGATGCGAAATCCCATGGATATGAAAGTGGAATTTATAAAGGCAGAAACTGATGTGAAAATGTTCACCATCTGATTGATATTTCTCTCTCTCTTTTTCTTTTTTTTCTTTTTTTTGCACTGAATTTTCTGATGACTTTAAGTGATGCAAATGAGTTACTGCCTGAATAAATAAGTGACAACGTTTACATTCACATGCATATTCTGAATTACATTTTTGGACAAATGCTATTAATGTCAGTGTCTTATTTTCAAAAACCCAGAAACAAAAAAGCTATTTTAAAAATCCACTTCCATAAACATTTCAAAAACCTACAGAATAAGAACAGGAGGTTTTAATATGTCAAGTACACATTTTTGTGAAAATATATTTTGAATCAGATGTGCATGTAAACATAGTCAATGAATGAAACATTATCCCACTATAAAAGGATATTTCTGGATTTGCAAAATAAAGCAGGATGTAACATTTTTTATGAATCACAGGAACATTTAGGAACTGTCTTTATAAATGAGGCCTCAGGCCTGTTTTAGTTTAGTAGCTACCATATATTCTAAGATAACAAGAAAAACACTACATTTTTATGCCACATCAGAAAAGCAAAAAAGAGCATTCATACTTAAAACAGCAGGCACTGAGCTCTGGTTTTACAGGCAGTCATTTTGGCATAGATTTAGATAAAGCTCAGAGCCTGGTTCACACATTTACGTCCATGTGAATCATCCATGATTGAGTCAGGGTGAAAAATGCCAACTCTTTGCGTCTGGACTCCTTTATGTTGATGGCATGTTTCGTTTGACATCAGTGTTTAAGCAGCATCACAGCTCTATAGGAATGTTCTGCCCTGTGCGACAATGACTGTGGTGTGAATAAACATGACGTGGGTTTAGTCTGTGGTAACAGTGCTGAAATATTGTTTTCGACCACAGCCGAGAGAGATCTCGCACACAAAGGCAGTTGAATTGGATCCTCGCCGGCAGCATTCACACACAAGTCAGACACGTATTCGACAAATCACTGGAAAAAGGTTGATGGTCTCTTTCTGGCATGCCAAAGCCAACAACCAAAGCAGCGATGTCTCGTTTGAAGAGCAGAGAAAATGACAGACCACTGCATACGAGAGTTTGAAAGGCAAAAATAAAAGTAGCAGGACCGTTGCATGTCTGTTCAGGCTGGTGCGCTCGTGTTACTTGATGAATATCGCTGGATTGATCATAGACATCCTTTTACTTTACGCTCATAGAAGAATGGACGATATACCCAAAGTAGATTGATCTTTTAGCTTTCGATTGTGAATAAAAATATAAAACACTTTACTTCTGAGGAACCTCAGATGTTGTAGGTGAACAATTCCTGTGGCCAAACAAGATGTCTTTTCTTATGAGTTCACAATTAGTTTGTGCAGTTCTGTAAATTCTCCTGTTGCAGCTGCAGTATTTCCAGTTCTTCATTGCTGATGCTGTTTTAAACTGAAAAAGAAAAGAAACAATAATCAATAATTATATCTCATTTAACTTTAGCACATTTCAGTAGCATTTCCTGTTTATAAAAATATTTTTCCCAGTTACAAATAACTTTCCAGTTAGTTTTTGTTTTGATTAATTTTGTTTGGTTTTGGTTTGGGTAGTTTTTTTGTTTGTTTGTTTTTATTATTTCTGGTCTTGTTTTGCTTTTAGGTTTTTTGGTCTTTTGTTTTAAAGGATTAGCTCACTTCAAGAAAAAAAAAAATTCTGATAATTTACTCACCCCTATGTCATCTAAGATGTTTATGTCGTTCTTCAGTCGAAAACAAATTAAGGTTTTTGAAGAAAACATTCCAGGATTTTTCTCCATATAATGGACTTCAATGGGAGCCAATGGGTTGACGGTACAAATTGCAGTTTCAGCTTCAAACCTACTTTCACCTATGCCATGCGTTACCTTTCCAACGTTACTACATAATGCGTGAAGTCAAGCTAGTGCAAGATGAGCATTTGTGGTTAAAAAGTTTGTACATTTTTATTTTTTTTTAGAAAATGACAGATTGTTTTTCTAGACAAGACCTTTATTCCTCGGCTGGGATCATGTAGAGCCCTTTGAAGCTGCATTGAAACTGCAATTTAGACCTTCAACCCATTGGCTCCCACTGAAGTGTAATACATGGGGAAAAAAAATCCTGTAATGTTTTTCCTTAAAAACCTATTGTCTTTTTGACTTAAAAAATGGGACATGGGAATGAGTAAATTGTCAGGAATTTCTTATTCTGGAAGTGAACAAATCCTTTAATGCAGTGACTATCAATTCTCTTTATGCATGTAGATGTATTTATTTATTTAGTAGAGTGAAATTGTTAAAGCAATTTTAATAGCACTAATAGCTATAATGACATTAATATGTAGAAAACATGCAATAATGTAAAAATGTATTACAACCTCAAGTAGTTTAGTCTTTTTGTTTAAAGGCTATGGAAAGTATTTTTGCAGAAGAATCACTAGTAACTACTTTAAATTGTGTGGCTTGTAGCTTGACTTTCGAATCTTCCCTAATTCTGTCTATGATTATAGACATAACGCTGAAGCAGCAGGTTTTGTTCAATACACATTTGTTGAAGCTTTTATGCAACTTTCTGACTCTAAAGTTGCATAAAATCGATGCAAATGCAGCAGGATTAGAGGTAGAAATATTGGGATTTTTCTTTTAATTTCCATCTTGACAGTGAAAAAAAAAAATCCTCCATAAAATGCCTTCATTTGAAACTCAGTAAAACCTGCCAAGCTTGAGAAGAGAGTGTGAGATTGTTTCAGGATAGATATTTCTTGGCTTGCATGTAATGACACGGTGTAAATATTTACTCTCATCTATCTAATCCATCACAGAAGATAAACTGTTCCAATGAATATTTCCCGCTCTTTCTTCAAACATCAATTTGCACGCACAGAGGCACCTCAGGAGAAATGCACGAGACTAATTCTTCCCACCAGGGCTGTCGGTATTAAAATCCAGAGCCTCGGTTGAGTCCTCAAGCCTGTAACAGTGACACAGCTGAACACCTGGGGAAACTACAGTCTCCAGGGAGGTCATTCTCAGCACCCTTGCCCAAACAAGCCTGGAAATAAATCTGCTCATCTGCTAGTTTGCCTGCAGAATAACCTTCCCAAACCTGGAGTCTGGCAATCCCACCAGTCTTATAATCCTTATCTGAGTCGTGCTGCAGAAAACTGACTGAAAATGCAGTAGGGAATGAATTGCGCACGCTGATAACGTTGTTTATTTGCATGCGCTGTTTTAGCACCTGATTGACTAAAGAGATTATGCAAATCAGGTAATTGTGCAAACACACCCACAAAATAAATGCTGATAGCATTTTTTCTGTCAGTAATAATGTGTAACAATAGTACCATTAGCTTGTCACTATGGCAGAACCTGCAGATGTACACATTTGCACTTTATCTGTACCTCTAAAAGGTGTAAATTAGTGTAAGTACTAACCCAGTGTTTACAAAGCGAATGTGCAAAGAAATTCAAATGCCCTTCACAAAAAAAAGGTAAAACAACAATGGCAGACGATTGTGAAGTTGGAGGAAAAAATGAGATGGAGTTTTTCACCCTACCCAACATTTTTGAACTGAAGTACACAAAGAACTAACAGCATGTGACCTTTCCAATATGATTATGTAATGCGTGAAGTCACGCATGCACATCGCTGAGCTAGTGCAAGACAAGCATTTGTGGTTTAAAAAGTATATACAGGTGCAGTCAAAGTTATTCAGCCCCCTTGACCTACAAGACGTTTTGCTGTGGAGAGCAACATTTTCTGAAAACAATTCAACAAAGGAATCAGTAAACTATTAGAGAAAATTTATTACACATTTGAGTGATTCTGAGCATGTAACATTGATGAATCATGATAAAATTCTAATTCAAATTCTAAATGTTTATGTTCAAAAATATTAAACCCCCAAAAGTAAATTTTTGTGCAGAATCTTTTTTTAAAACACTGCTTGGAAGTGCTTAGACGCTTCTGTCACCTCTCTACGGAAATCTTGACTCATTCCTCGCCTGAATAAGCTTTCAGATCACTGATAATCTTTGGTTTTCACTTTCCAACTGCTTTCTTCAAATTCAACCAAATATTTTCAATAAGAATTAAATCTTGAGACTGAACAAGCCACTCAAGAACATTCTATGACTGATCCCTGAACCAAACATAAGTAGATTTGGATGTTTACTTGGGATGATTGTCCTGCAACAAAGTCCATTGATCATAAGCTTCAGTTTTTGAACCAAAGGCATCACAATTCCTGTCAAATTTGCCCAATACTTAAAAGAATCCATGATGTCCTTCATACGGTCATGTTTTCCACTTCCTGCTACAGTAAAACAACCCTGTAACAGGACTGATCCATCTCCAAGTTTGATGATATAGATGGTGTTCTTCTGCTTATAAGCGTTGCGTTTTTGCACCAGACATACTGCTGATTAAGTGGGTCCAAAAAGTTCCAGTTTGGAACTCCATCACTCCATAAAACATTCTTTCAGAACTACACAGGTCTATTCAAATAAATTTTAGCATGTTCAAATTGGACTTTTTGTTCTTCTTGGTCAAGAGTGGTATTCAGCAAGATGCCTCAACATGAAAGCCATACTTGTCTAGTGTTCATCTTATACACTGCATTGAAATGTTTTTCCTTCTTTCGTCGGGTCATTATGCAAGTCTTTGGCTGTACGTTGAAGGTTTTTCTCAGTTGTTCTGATGTTTTAAATCAAACATTTTATAAAATCAAACATTTTATGATATTACGCTTTTTTGTTCAACACCCTCAAAGGTTTTCTGGTACAACACACTTTAAACTAAGGCATAAGGTGGCCAGCTGTGTCTCTAGGAACTTCTAATGAACTTCTTGGAAATCTACATATAGCCTTAAACCTTCTAAAGTAATACAATTATTTCTTCTCAATGGCTTTTGTGAGAGCTCTGTTGACTTTGTCATATTAGCTACTCAACTTCAGCACATGCATGGGCTAAATGTATGTATATGTAACAGCCCAAGCTAATTCTGTTTCCTAACAGAGTTTCTGAAGGTTTAATTGTGTCTTAAAGGGGTCATCGGATGCCCATTTTCCACAAGTTGATATGGTTCTTAAGGGTCTTAATGAAGAGTCTATGATATACTTTGGTTAAAAATTCTCAATGGTAGTGTGAAACAACAACCTTTTTACCTTGCCAAAATCAGCTCTGCAAAAATTATCCCATTTTGGTCGAGGCTGCTTTAAATGTAAATGAGCTCTGCTTGCCCCGCCCCTCTCTTCTCTCTGTGGAGTGATGAGCCTGTTTACTTTAGCCGCATTTAGCCGCGTTTAGCTGCTAAGCTTTCTAACTAGCACATTATTGGGAAAGGCGATCGCAAAGATTCATAAAATCATGAAGGGTGGACTGTGACAACTGATCTGAGGTAAGATGCTCACGTCAATCAAGTATCGTGGGAGTGGCCTCTGTGGGTGTGACGCCACAATGACAGGCATCTGAGAATGGCTCGATTTAAAAAGGGAATATTATTTTTACAGATGAATTAAAAACCACTGCATGGATTTTTATCATTATAGGGTAGATTTGTACATACACTGCCAACATACATTAATGATCAACATGTAAAAGTGAACTTACATCCGATGACCCCTTTAAGATGCCCCTTTAAGTAAGTTTGTTCCCCACCATACAAATAAGTGACAAAAAAAAACAGTGATGTTGAATAGGGGTTGAATAATTATGACACAGCTATGTAATAAAAAAAAATCCTAGAACTATTACATTATAAATTGATATTATGACTTTTAATTTGCCAGTAATCGGTTATAGATGCAATTTTGATAAAGTCTTTGATCTTTAGAAAAGTTTGTATTTGTAAAGGACTGCAATCTCTGGAAAGTTGAATAATATCGATTGCAACTGTACATTTTTATTTTTATTTGTTTTTAAGAAAATGACTAATCGTTTCACTAGATAAAACTATTATTCCTTGGCTGGGATCATGTAGAACCTTGTAGAACCCATTGAAACTGCAGTTTGGACCTTCAACCCATTGGCTCCCATTGAAGTCCACTATATGGAGAAAAATCCTGGAATGTTTTCCTCAAAAACCTTAATTTTTTTTATGCATTTGTTATGGGCTGATAAAGTATCAGTGCTTGGTTAAGCTGGACTGCGGGTTCCATGTAAATAAGATGCATGAGTTTGGTGTTGAAATACTGCATGCTGAAGTGGTACAACTGTTTAGTCGCCCACAGAGCTCTAAAGAGAATATCAGAGCTGCCATGAGGGAATAGAGTGACTCAGTTCATTGAGCACAATACAGTGAATAAAATTTGCAAAGTTTCGGCCCCATACCTAACCTAGTTTCTTTGATGGCTCATAAACGAAGACCTATCCTCAATCATTCTGACAGAAATACGGATTTTAATAGAGCCAGCAATAAAAAGAACCTCTAACTTTCTGCGCCTCACTCCTCCAGACGTTTATATGCCCCCCCCAACCCCCTTCTTTGGATTCTTTCTTATTTCCTTCCAAACACAGGAAATAATTGTCAAACATCGAAGCTCGGTAAGCCAACGGGAGACCACAGTATAAATGCTTAAGGCAAAGTGGAGAAAGAAAGTTACAAGATAAGTCATTAATTTAACTGAGATTTAACTTCAAAATAGCTGTTTTGTTTTAAAACAATCATTCAGGGAAAAATGACAAATTGCTGAAAACGTACCCACCCTCAGGCTATGCAAGATGTAGATGAGGTTGTTTCTTTAACAGAACAGATCAGGAGAAATTTAGCATTACATCACTTGCTCACCAATGGATCCTCTGCAGTGAATGGGTGCCGTCAGAATGAGAGTCCAGACAGCTGATAAAAACATCACAGTAATCCATAAGTAATCCCCATGACTCCAGGCCATAAGTTAATGTCTTGTGAAGTGAAAAGCTGTGTGTTTGTAAGAAACAAATCCTTAACTTTTTTAGTCGCTTCTGGCTAAAATGTGAGTCTATAATACCTAATATATGTATACATATTGTGACATTTTTATCAGCTCTTTGAACTCTGATGGCACCCATTTAGTGCAGATGATCCATTGGTGAGCAAGTGATGTAATGCTAAATTTCTCCAAATCTGTTCTGATGAAGAAATAAACTCATCTGCCGTTCGAAAGTAAGATGTTGTTTAAAGAAGTCTCTCATGCCCATCAAAGTTCCATTTATTTACAGAATACAGAATTTTTTAAAAATATTATTGCAATTTAAAATAAGTTTTTTATTTACATATACTTTAAAATATAATTTATTTCTGTGATGCAAAGCTGAAATTTTATCAGCCATTACTCCAGTCTTCAGTCCAAAATCCTTTAGAAATCATTTTAATACACTGATTTATTATCACTGTTGAAACCAGTTGTGATGTTTAATACTTTTTTGGAACCTGTGATCATACTTTCAGGATTCTTTGATGAATAAATAGTTAAAAAGAAGAGCATTTATTCAAAATAGAAATCTTTTTTAACAATATAAGTCTTTGATATAACTTATCATCAATTTAACACATCATTGCTGAATAGTAAATGTATAATGAATAATAAGTTTTAATTTCTTTCAAAGAAAGAAATTTAAAATTGCAATAATATTTCACAATGTTACTGTTTTTTTTTCCATCAAATAAACACAGCCTTGATAAGCAAAAAAGGCTCCTTTACAAAATACATTAAACTTTACTTACTGATCCCAAACTTTTAACAGCAATGTACGTCTTGGATGGTTTGACGGCATGTTAATTTTCAGCAAATTTTCATCTTTAGGTAAACTATTCCTTTAACGTGTTTCAAAATGCAATTTATTCCTGTGACAGCAAAGCTGTTTAACATGCCTGCGAGTTATTACTACAATCTAGATCTGCAGATATTTTCAAAACACTGGTGTGTCTTAACCAGAAATGCAGTAGCACATGTTTGTATGGTGTGGATGTTCTCCCTGTGTGTGTGGTCACGGATTCTGCTGTGTTTAGTTACAGAGACAGCCGTCACCTTGGAAACTGTGCCAACCCTGACATCCCAGGTGAAGGGGAACTGCCATCACAATCAGCCATTGCCAAAATGAGTCAGAGGTGTTTGTATGTGAGGGCGCCAGAGGGGTCACGATCCTCTTGTATCCGCTCCAGTCCGCTGGAGTGACAGCAGAAGAAAGAGGAACTGACATCAGCCTTCCCCTTCAGCGTCGCTGTGAGGCCAGACTCGCTTTGGACTCTCTCAGGTCCCTATTTACATGAGCTTTAAAAAAAAAACTCTGTCAGCTGTTGACTCATCTCTTGAGATCCTGGTGAAGTATCGGTGTGCCTTTGGTTTCTTTTCTCTGTCTTTGGCTGAGGTTGGACAGCTCGCTGGCCTGCAGAAGAACTCGCTTCATCTTAAGGCCCATGACATATTGGCAAGGTTTTGAGACTGTGCAGACAGCTTTTTTAGGTGAACAGGGGCCATTTTTAGTTCAGTAATCTGTATATCATTGAAATCCATGTATCTGTGTGGTAGTGATGGACTGTGGTATATCAAACTCTTTTATATTACTCTAAATTACAATCATCAACGCACATATTCCTGTTTAATGATAACATAAATCTGCTGAAGGTGTAATTATTTGCAGAGTTTTCTGTTTAATCACGATTATTGCACATAACATTGTAACTTATTTAAAAGTGTTTGCTGTCACTTTCGATCAATTTAATGCATTCTTGCTGAACAATAGTATTTCTATCATGACAACTCTTGGAAGATTTTAGCATGGTAATGGATATGACAATGTTAGTGTATTGGTCTTGGCAGAATAGATCTGCTGCACTGCTGAATTTCAGATGCTGTTGGTTATTGCTGCTGTTGCTGCAAAGCAAGTACTGGAACTTGCTACTGCCAATATATGTGACCCTAGACCACAAAACCAGTCTTAAGTCGCTGGGGTATATTTGTAGCAATAGCCAAAAATACATTGTGTGGGTCAAAATGATTGATTTTTATTTTATGCCAAAAATCATTAGAAAATTAAGTAAAGATCATGTTCCATGAAGATGTTTTGTAAATCTCCTACTGTAAATATATCAAAACGTAATTTTTGATTCGTAATATGCATTGTTACGAACTTCATTTGGACAACTTTAAAGGCAGTTTTCTCAATATTTAGATTTTTTGGCACCCTCAGATTCCATATATTAAAATAGTTGTATCTTGGCCAAATATATCATAACATACCATCATACATTGATCCCCTATCATAACATACCATACATTAATGGAAAGCTTATTTATTCAGCTTTCAGATGATGTATTGATACCAATTGTGAAAAATTGACCCTTATGACTGGTTTTGTGGTCCAGGGTCACATATATACGCTGATATGGTGCTGTGAGTATTTAAGACATACTGCTGCTGCACAAATAGCATATTATAACCTGTAGCAGATCTAACTTGGCATTTATTTTAGAAAAAAAGGGACTATAGTATATTAAACTCTTTCGTATTACTGAAAATTACAATCATCAACATGCACATTTCCTTTTAATAATGCAAATCTGTCTGTTGAAGTTGTAATTACAGTTTTCCACTTAATCACGATTAATTGCACATAACATTGAAATGTATAATCATAAATATATTTAGCTTTACATAACACACTGAATCCCCAAATGAATGTAGATTTAGCCTAAAAGAATTGTAATAATAACCTTCATTTACTATTTATCTTAAAAAATATTTATTAAATTATTTAAAAAATATTCATCAGAAATTAATAAAAATACTTAAAATATTGTCTTAAATTATTGATAAATTAATATTGTTGAATGCCATCGTTTTCAAAAAAAAAAAAGTATATTTTAAAATGTATTTTATTCCTGTGATATACACCTGGATTTTCAGCATTATTTATTCCAGTCTTCAGTATCACATGATCATATCACATGATCACAATTAATTGCACATAACATTTAAAATGTATAATCATACATATATTTAGCTTTACAAATACATGCATATACATTAAAACACTGAATTCCCAAATGAATGTAATAAAAGAATTTTTAATAATTACCTTCATTTACTATTTATCTTAAAAAAATATTTATTAGAAATTAATAAAAATACTTAAAATATTATCTTAAATTATTTATTAATTAATATTGTTGAATGCCATCATTTTCAAAAAAAAAAACAAAACAAAAAACCAACCAAACAAACAAACAAACAAAACACTAAAAGCACTAATTTTAAATTTTTACTTTGGAATTTAAACAGTTAAAAATAACTATTTAGGGCCCGAGCACTGCAGTGCGAGGACCCTATTGGAATTGCTCCATTTATGTTTTATTATTATTTTAGTTTTTTTAAAAATCTAATTTATTCCTGTGATATAGAGCTGACTTTTCAGCATTCTTGCTGCACAAATAGCATATAATAACCCGTAGGCCTAGTATATTAAAGGATTACATTTTACATGACTAAAGATTATTAAAGAACTATATTGATCTCTTTCATATCACTGTAAATTACAATCATCAACATGCATATTTCCATTAAACATGCAAATCTGTGTGTTCAAGGTATAATTACAGTTTTATGATTAATCACGATTAATTGCACATAACATTATATTAAATTATTGATATATTAAAATTGTTGAATACCATCATATTAAAAAAAAAACTGATTTTAACTTTTTACTTTGGAATTTAAACACACACACACACACACACACACATATAATATATATATATATATATATATATATATATATATATATATATATATATATGTATATCTCAGTCTTATATGCGCTCAAGAAATACTTTATTATCATTACTATTATTAATGTTGAAAACAGAATGACTGAAAACAAGTGATACATTTCTGCAGGATGCTTTGATGGATAGAAAGTTCAAAAGAACAGAATTGATCAATATATAATGTATAATTTAAATGTCTGTAGTGTCACTTTTGATAGGTTTAATGTGTCCTTACAGTATTTATTTAAAAATGGAAAAAGAAATCTAAAGACAACAACAACAAACAACGACAAAAAAAGGCATTTAGGGACAGTCCACTAAAAATGATGCTCCATTATGCAGTCTCAGAATGACTTCTCTTGATTTATATGGCATTCTCATTGCACAAAAAGTGACCAGTTTGACCTTGGTCAATACTGAATTTATTGACGTGTGGGCACAGGGACAAAAGTTTGAAAGTAATTTGAGAGGAATCTTACTGCACCATTTAGCATCTCAAATTATAGTTTATCCTTCATGCTTGTCTACCAGCACATATTTTTAAGTGCAACATGCTGGGAAGAAAGGAAAACAAAAACCCTGAGGAGGGCCCGTGTGAGCTGGACCACTTTAGCTTATTTTCCTCTGTCTTCCCCTGAAGTGAAAGATCTAGGCGATGATGATGAGTGCAGAGTTGCACAACTGCCAAAAGGCAATATCATGGAAGGCAATATGACGCTACTTCTGTTAGATGCTTCCCTTGGGTTGACAGCACTATGTTTGCGAGAATGCATTGTGCCTCAGAAAAAAAAAAAAAAAAGCCAGTTCAGCCTTGACCAGAGTGGCACAGACAAATAAAGAGACCCATATAGCCTAAATAATAGGTTTAGTGTATCTTTATTATACACTACCTGTCAAGGTACTACTAAAAAGTTTTTCTATGGAGTCTTGAAACATACTGCACCATTTAGCATCTCAGAAGAGTCATTTCAGCTCATGTTCATCCTATAACGTGAACAATCCAGGCGATTACCGAAAGACAATATCAAGGAATGCAATATATGATGGTACTTCTGTTAGATCCCTCCCTGGTGAGCACTAACACACACACACTCACTCTCGTTTAAAGTGTATTTACACACTAGGCTTAACAAGGTGTGAAATCCTGCATTATTGCTCAGCATCTTGAGGAATCTTTTTCGTAATCACACTGAAAAGAACCACTTCTATTATCCAGTGTTCTCATAAACGAACTCATGCATCATGAGTAAATGATGAAACTAAAGGAATTTGAGTTGAACTGTTTGTTAATGTGGCTCGAATCCATTATGAGGTTAGGAAGCACTCATCTCTCCATTACAAAACTGAAATATGCCAGCGTTTATAGCAATATTAAGAAGCATAATTCAGGACAAATAAGTCCTAACTTGGGTTTCACTAAGTGGGGTTTAAGAGGCACAATTCCAAGAGAGTTAAAGAGCTCTGTGAAGCTATTTTTAAAGATTTAACTATGCTTTAGCATTATGAGTGCTAGTGATGTATGCGAGTTTAAAAATGATGATCTGCACTCATTGCTCAGATATTGTTCTACTAAAAACAACTTGTCTGTATCTCAAAGCTTTACAAGTTTTGCAAGACTTCTAAGATGCAACTGGAAAGGTTGAAAGAGCTAAAATAGAAAACAACAGTATTTATTTGAAACTGATTTTTTTCTGTAAAAGTCTTTAATGTCAGTTTTGATCAACTGAATGCATCCTTGCTCAATAATACAGTAACATTAGCAACTTGTCTTTAAAGGTGTAATTTTTTTTGACTGTACTTAAAGGAGAAGTCCACTTCCAAAACAAAGATTCACATATAATGTACTCACCCCCTTGTCATCTAAGATGTTTGTGTCTTTCTTTCTTCAGTCGTAAAGAAATTTTTTTGATTGAAAACATTTCAGGATTTTGTAATGGACTGCTATGGTGCCTCGATTTTAAATTTCCAAAATGCAGTTTAAATGCAGCTTCAAACGATCCCAAATGCGGTTGTAAACGAGTCCAACCGAGGAAGAAGGGTCTTATCTAGTGAAACGATTGGTTATTTTCATTTAAAAATACAATTAAAGTATTTTTTTGTAGAAACATACTTGTTTCTACCAAAAAAACAAAAACAAAACAATGCTGCAGCCACTTATTCAACTTTGAAATGTGTATTTTATGTCTGTGTGATTCTGCCCACTGCTAATTTACTCAATAGTATTTTGCCAATCAGGGTTGCCAGTTGGCGGAAAAAGACAGCGCACTGCAGCCATAAAAGGCAACAAACTGGGGCAGAAATTGCAGATTCTACCCTACCTAAAAAATGTTGGCATCCATCTAAATGCAGATAAATCAACTCATGAACTTAGTGTAAGGCTTGTTGCCTTCCACTGTCAATAGCATTCGTTCCTGTTGCGTATCCTCAATCTGGCAACCCGTGTGAATGTAGAGTCTGAATAGGGATTTATATAGAAATTTAGCAAATATTTTCTACATAAAAAGCCTTGGCATCCATCTAAATGCAGATAAATCAGCCCATGAACTTAGTGTAAGGCCTTCCATTGTCAATCAATCAATCTGGCAACCCGTGAAAGTGTAGAGTCTGAGGAGAGATTTCAGAGACTCACCAGAAAAAAAATTGATCTAACATGGAGGCTCAGAATAAACTCTCTTTATTTGGATGCTATGTTTAGCATTATTAATGCTAGTGATGCATGAAAGCTTAAAAACAATAATTTGCACTCTCATGCATAAATGCTCATAAATCACATTTTTAACATGAAAAATTGCTTAGATATTGTGCAACTAAAAGCAACTTGTCTCTTTTGCAAAATGTACGTTTTGCAATACTTCTAAGATACAGTGGGAAAGAGAGAGAGCTGAAATAGATAACAACAGTATTTATTTGAAATAGAAATTACTTGTGAGTATAAAAGGCTTTAATGTCACTTTTGATCAATTGAATGCATCCTTGCTAAATAATACTGTAGCATTACAGTTATTTTAACAAACAAACATTAAATAAATTAATCAAATGGCAGTGTATTATCTGACTTTCCTTGCTGTTTTTAATGCAGAGTTTAAAAAAAAAAAAGACATTTTAGGGATGGGCCATTAAAGTCTTTTTTAGGATATTACATTTTTAAAGATTTAACTATGCTTTTGTCTGGGGATATTTAGAAAACAAGTCCACATACTTGTTTCTAGAAAAAAAAAAAAAAAAAACAATGCTGTAGCCAGTTATTCTCTTTTGAAATGTGCATTTTGTGTCAAAATTTCCTCTTTTTTTTTTCTGTTATAGTCTGTGATTCCGCCCACTGATAATTTACCCAATAGTATTTTGACACCCTGGGTTGCCAGTTGGTGGAAAAGACAGCGTATTGCAGCCATGAAAGGCAGCAAACAAACTACCTAACCTCAAAAGTATCTGCATCCATCTAAAACATGATATATGAATGCTCGCCGCCTTCCATTGTCAGTTGCACCCGTTCCTGTTGTGTGTCCCCAATCTGGCGACTTGTGTGAGTATAGAGTCTGAGGAGGGATTTCAGGGACTGGCCACTAAAGTTATCCTCTATTATGGAGTCTCAGAATGACTTATCTATATTTAAATGCTATTTTAACTATACTTTATGGATGCTAGTGAAGTATGCAAGCTTAAAAATTATGATTTGCACCCTCATGCTTATAAATCACATTTTTTTACATCAAAACTGCACAGATACTGCACTGCTAAAAGCAACTTGTCTTTAATGCAAAGCCGGGAATTTTGCGAGACTTCTAAGATGCAGTGGAGAAGGTTGAGAGAGCTGAAATGCAATAGAGGAAGGCAGTCAGATTAAAGACCCACGCTGGCCCCTGCTGAAGGACGGAAAGAGAAATCTGTTTTTACAGCCAGTCTCTCTTTATGCCTGTGCTGCGCTGGGAACTAATCCCCAGTGACTGTCAGCCGAATACTCGTCACCCCGCCAAAGCTCCTTACACGAGTCCACGCGCATCCAGCAGGAGCTGCATCCGCATCAACCGCCGTCCCGTCGTCCCCTGGAGACGGGATGCTTTAATCCCCAAAGCCACTCTCTCTCGCCCGGCACCGGGCGGCACATTAGGCAGCTCATTCCTGAGTTATATAAGAGCAAGATGAGATGAAACTCATTCGTGCCTGTCCATCATGAGCAATCTTCCCTGTGAATGAGTTCCCATTCCCCCGGAATGAGCCAGGTCAACTCTAAGGTCAGAAACTTAAAGCTAGTATGCAAATTCAGATGTGAATCTATGACCAATCAATCATGCTGTCATTTTATCCGTACAGGTAGGAATTCATGATTAATAAATCTGAAATTATTTTTTATATTATAGGACCTATTACATTTGTTTCTTAAATACAATTTTTTTTTTTTACTTCATATGAAATGTTGCAAAAGTGATATTTCTTATGTTTATGTTAACTAAAAGTTAGTATTAATGGTACACACATGTTGTTGTTGTAGTAGTAGTAGTAGTAGTTTTGTTGTTGTTGTTGTTGTTGTTGTTATTTTATAGCCATATTCATATATAATATGCAATTTGTGCAGCCCTACAAACAAACACAGTGTGTCTTCCTTGTTTTTTTTTTTTTTTTTGAATTACATTTTAAATCGCAATTACAGTTTTTATCAGTAAAATCACAATTCAGTTTTTTCCCCCCCAAATCATGCAGCCCTACTTGATATTTTCAATAAATAAATAAATAAATAAATAAAGATGTTACATTTTTAAATAATCAATAAAATATATTTTAAAATAATAAATTGACTATAGAAAAAAGCAATTGTTGGCAGCACTAAAAATCCTTAAACTTCTTTGGTGGTACTTCAACTATAATGTTAAAATATTTATTAATCTAATAATCTAATAATAATCAATATAAAATATTTATTTATTTAATAATATTTATATTTTAAGAATATATATATATATATATATATAAAATATAAAGTATAAATGTTACTATTTATAGAGAGAGAGTAATAAATAAAAATAACACATTTATTAAAGATAATAAATGTAAAAAAAAATTGAAAGTAAACAAATAAATTATATATATAGTAATAAAAATAATAAAGTAATATATCATAAAAAAGTAATAAATAAAAAGAATGCAAATAAAATTAATAATTTAAAAGTAAAAAATGTATACATATAATGTATCTATATATTTAGTACAAATTTATTTATCATTTATTTATTAAATATAAAGTACAAATATTACTATATATTATAGAAAGAGAGAGTAATAAAAAATAATACATTAAAGATAATACATGTAAAAAATAATTTCATATATAGTAAAAATAATAAAGAAATACACACACACACACACAAATATATATATATATATATATAAAAAAAAACTAATAAAAATATAGATAATACAAATAAAATATAAAAAATAACTTAAGTAAAAAAAATATATTTTTATAATATCTCCCTCTATATTTAATAATAAAATTGTATTTATTTTTTATTTATACAATATAATGTATTTATTAGAAAAAGTTAGACAAATTAATAAAAATACATGTATTAAAGATAATAAAAACAAAAAAAATATTAAAAGAAAAATGTGTGTATGTACGTACGTATGTATGTGTCTGTGTGTGTGTGTGTGTGTGTGTATATATATATATATATATATATACACTAGAGACAAAAATAATAATAATAATATATATATTAATATAATATATTAATAATAATATAAATATTTTTATATATTTTTTATAATAAATTATAACAAAATATATAAAAAATTACATATAGTAAAAGGGGTAGAAAGTCTTAATGTGATCTTCTTATAACAAGATAAACTTGAAAAAATCATTTTAATAAAGATCAACCCCACTTTTTAAAACACAGCCACATCTTACACAGCTTGTCTAGAGTCATCTGTTTGCGCATACCTGTGAACCATATAGAGTCCTCAACTGCCTATAATGGCTTATTGTAACAGTCCAATCCTGACAAGACATGGTGTAGTTTATTGTTACGGGCAGAAAAGGCTGGAAGCCTGAGCTTGTCTTGTCTCAACAGATCAGTTCTTTCCCTCCAGAGGCAGCACTGTCTACCCGTCCACAGCCCCGTTCTTTGGGTTTCCTCTGAGGAACGGGACTGCTGTTGGGGAAGAGTGATTACACAGGTAGAGGGAGCCCAATGAGCTGGAACCTCCTATCTTGTTCCAGGAAGCCCAAGGGATCGATAGCAAGAGGAGAGGGTCTAAACATCAGCACGATGGGCTCCGATTACACCGCTCTCATCTAATCAATCAGCACGACTGTTCAAGCAGCCCACCGTCATCCTCTTCCTCCTCCTCCTTCCGCAACCTAATTCTCTTGCCGTCTCCTTTCATCCTCTCTTTCCCTCCCCCATTTTTCCATTTTTGTCACGGGGTGAGACAAAGGTATCTTCAGTCACATTATCATCACACCCAGAAAATAGGTCACCGAACACTGAATCCTGAGCTCTCACGTGCCCCGTCCTCACCGTCTGTAGTAAAACGCCACACTGTCAGCAGTCCTGCTCAAGCCTGCACTAAATCACTGACTTATCCAACTAGCCGCGTACTAAAAATCTCCTTAAGAGTGCTGACGAGCAAACAGAGCTCAGGTGAAAGCCCGGTCGAGTGATGTAGCGAGGCCGGAGCCGGCCTGCCTGTAAGATAAAGGGTGTGTAATCACAGCAGGCCAGACCCGTGTGCTCCTGAGCTGTGAAGGAGATAAGAAAACACACTTAGCAGGAAGAAAAAAAGCAGAGAGCATTGTGACAATGAGTGGACTGGAGTGGCAGTTATTTCCAGTCCTCACAGTGTTTTGTAAATCACTCCGCTCCGGCTCCAAGCTCCGCTTCAGGTTTTCTACTTTGCATGTCTCCGCACTCAATCTGTTGCCACTTTTAAGTGTAAAAGGCCGTTCACACCAAGGACGATAACTATAATGATAACTGTAAATAATAGTTGGAAGTTTACACCACCACTATAATAACAAAGGAACAATATCTTTGGAATTACTTTCAAAATGATTTTCTCCAGCTAATGAACAATAAAAACGATCACAGTTTTCAGAATCCTCCTGACTTTAAAGAGGTTGAGCTTTTCAAGAGACAGAAGTCTGTGAAGTCCTATACTGTTTTGCAAAATGTCATTAACTTCTATAATGTTTGTACAGTTTTTATACAGTTCTGAGGATGATGCATTAGTATTTATCATATATTCGCCATGCACAATTTTAACATGAATGTTTCTATTTCATGCATTATACTGGATTTAGTCATCTGTTCACTCCAAAGCCCCCATTATGGAATATAATGTCACTTTACATCTTAATATATATACAGAAAGTCTGGTTTTCATAGCATATTTTTATGCTATTTTATTTATTTATGCAGAATAAAAAAAATTCAAACTGCACAAAAAGTTTTACATTTTCTGTAAACTCTAAACTACAATCTACAATTAATAAAAAAAAAGTTGCATTTTCATTTTTATTTTATTTTATTTTGTTTTTTTGTTCCCTCACATATCCTGATTTTCCAAGATTGTTGGAATCCTGGTTCTTTAATAAAAGTTTCATTTTTAAGGTAATTAATAAATATAATATCACTTTACATTTTGATTTCCTTTTTATTATTTAAATGCTTGCTTTTGATTTGTATTTTCTGAGAAAAAAAAAAAAGACTTTTTGCTTACATTCCTATTTTTCACAAATCAGATTCAAAACTTGGATGGAAACTTCTAGTGATGTATTACTCAAAGCGTATTTGCTTGATAGTTTTTGTAAAGTCCACAGTGAATATTTGGTTGTCCCTAAATTCTCATAAATGTGTCTTTAATTTTCACTGAATTGTATTTTTGATAGTCTTGTTTTTTTTTGTTTCCATTCCGGCTGCTATTACTTTCTTAATTCTTGCATTATGGCCTGTTAAAATGATACACACAACTGTATCAGAGTATTCCTGGAGCAAGAGAAAACACAGGCGCTCGGACTTTCAAACAAACCGCTCCTTGCTCCAGGCTAAATCTCGCAACTCCACTTCCACGCTACCACCCTGTACCGCTCATATACTCTAGTGGGTGTAGAGGGGATCTGGTGAAAGAGGATGTGCTTTCAGCTCCCAAACGCATGTATTTAACTCTTCTTGACTTTCACCTGCAGAGCACATCCAACTGGCAATCCAACAACTGAAACGCATGGCAGAGTTTACACTGAGGCAGTAGGATCCATTTTCACCTGCTGTTTTGATGGAGAACATTAGAGGGAGAGAATATTATAGACGAGCCACTGTCTGTAACTGCAGGAGGAAATGAACTGAAATCAGAGTGCTTATTGCCTATTTTGGAGAACACAAATTCCTTGTAATATATTTAAAGTGCAACTCTTATGAACACAATGCATCTAAAGAGGCATTGTGTTGGAAAGAAAATCACAAATCAGGTCACTTTAGTGTATCAGTTGTTTCTTATGCACTACTGAGATTAAATAGAGAGCAAATGGAGACTTTTGCTTAAATATCCTGCTTCACAGACTTTCTGACTTCAGGAAAACATGCCAGTCATTTAATGTGTCTTCTTTACAGGTGGTGTTTTTTTTCACACTTTTTAATGCTGATCCTGCTATATTCCTCTATTTACTAGATTATGTTTTAATATACATTAGAAATATTACACTCTAAAAAAAAAAGCTGGGTTGAAAACGTTTAAATGTTTAACCCAACCTTTAAATTGCTGATTAATAAATATTCACCTTTTGATTATTGCTGATGCCTCTAGTAATTATGTCTGATTTTTAATTGACATATTTTGGGTTTAAGCCAGCAATATAGTTATTCCTCAAAAGTGTTCTTCTAAGTCAAACTCAGACATTCTCTTATTTCATCTTAACACTTGTCTCATGTTTCTATTTTTATGTGTATTGAGAGGTAGATGTGTGTGAATTTGAAACCAGCTCTGTGTGGTTGTTGCATCTTGGCTGTTTTGGCGGAGTGAGATTTGAGGTGTGAGCGCTATGACTCAGCATAGTTAGCGTGACGCTACAGGAAATGATGGCCCGAGCCTCGGTGGCAGAAAGAGAGTGGCATAATGCTTTTAGAGGACGCGGCGGGAGTGGGCCACAGATGCTAAACCAGGCTGTCTTCCTCCAGCGGTGCACCCTAGAGCTCTAGAGAGGGCGACACTGGCCAGCGGCGGGTAAGCACTGCTAACACATTCTGTCAGCACAGCCTGGCATGACCCTGTACCACAAGCTCTCTGGTCACAGTGCAGCGAGACTATCGCTGGCCACCAACTGCGCTTCAGACAAAAACGAAGCAGACAGACTGCGGTCGGGGTAAAAGCTACTGAACATGATTGGCTGAAAGCTTAATCTCTGCAGGTATCATCGTGTCTGTGGCTGATGATAACAACCTGTCTGGCAGCCCGCAGGGGTCAGAGGTCAGTCCTGGGGACAGTGAGGTACTGCATCATCCACTAAATGGTAAATCAGAGCCGGAAAGATGCGCAGACAATCACAGGGTTCCTTGAGAACGTAAGAGCACAGCTTGAATCAAACTGCTGCTCGTTATCTGCCATATCATTATCCCTAAATTTGGAGTGTGCTAAATGTGCACTGAAGAGACAATGATTTAGATATTGAAGTGCTGAAAATGTTTAAATGCAGGTCTGGGTGCCTGAATATACTGCACAACAGAGAAGCATTCACACATGCCAAAAACATCTGTTCGGTTTTGATTATCACGTCTATTATAGTGAAATCATGCATTTTTAAAGCCATATCAGTTTACATTTCTGATACACGGTTTCCTGAGAGCACTCATCCGAAGCACGTGCACAGAAAGCGACTGTCACATGGCATGTGAGTGCTAAACTAAACAACTCTCTTCCATGTCTTATTGCGCTTAAACTGCCAAATACACACAAGTTTGTGTTAAAAACATACAAGTTACAAAAGTTGGTTATGTCTGTGAAGGTAAACAGCTGGGAAAGAAATTGCATGTCTATATTATTTATGTGTATTAAGTGACAGCAGCATAATATACAGTACCTACTGCTGTCTACGCTGTTAATATGACCCAAACAATGAAATAAAACAAAACTTCTATAGTTTTTATAAGATGGCATTCCTTACTTGAATTCTTTTTTTTAAATGCTCTAGCGTGAAGATAAACATGTCGGATTGTGTGCGCTTTACTCAGGGCGGGGTCTTGGCTAATATGGCAGTGTCTATCAACAATCGTGGGCGGGCCCAGTAAAATGTGACATCACTTTTACGGATTCTGTGAACAGCTTGTTCTGAGAAACTGCTTATGATTTATAGGGATAATAAAAAGGAGTGATTTTTTTTTTTTTTTTATTAATATAGGGTGGTTGTGTACACACACTGCCAACACACAATGTCGAAAATGTACCTGTGGGAACTTTTTAGCAAGACGCAAAATACGTACCGCCATGTACATTTTGTGAAATATTCAATCTGAAATAAAACAGGGTACCTTTTTTTTTTTTTTTTTTTTCCCCGGAACAGATAGGATAAGCTTCTGTGATGTTGTACGTGTCACCACAGTTCTAACTTGAAATGTCCGTTGAGTGGCTATAACTCTAATGTTCCGTGACGTTTTCTAAAAGGAGGAGGAGGTGACTTGTGGCCAAGTATAGTGACCCATACTCAGAATTTGTGCTCTGCATTTCATCCATCTAAGTGCACACACACAGCAGTGAACAGTGAACAAACACACACACTGTGGCAGTAGGCAGCCAATGCTGCGATGCCCGGGAAGCAGTTGAGGGTTTGGTGCCTTGCTCAAGGGTCTCACCCCAGTCATGGTATTGAGGTGCTGGATATTCACTCCCCCCGCCTACAATCCCTGCCGGACCTGAGACTCTCCGAGTCCGACTCTTTAACCATTAGGCCACGACTGCCCCAAAATACCGTACAATCTGCACTACACCTAAACCTACTCGATAGTATGAACAAAAATGAATGTGATATAAAAACACAATCGCAAGCATGTCGTTTTAGCTTGTTTTTCGATATCTCATATTTTATTTCATTCATTGTGAGTCATGCTTTTCACAGGATTCGTACCCAAGGATTCTGCAAATGGCTTGTTCTGAGACACTGCTTTTGATTTATAGGGTTGATTTTTATCATTATAGGGTGGTTGTGTACACCCACTGCCAACACACATTTATGTTCAAACAACACAACCTGATTTAATGACAAAAGCATACCTGTGGGAACAGGTACCTGCCTGATAGTATGAACAAAAGCGAATGTGATGTAAAAACACAATCGCAAGCATGCCGTTTTAGCTTGTTTTTTGAACTCTCATCTTTCAGCTCTTTCATCGTGAGTCATGCTTTTCAAGGAGTTCGTACCCAAGAAGTCCAATTCCATGCCGGCTGAACTACCGAGCAAGCTTGTTACATCCAGAAATTAAAACATATGGAGCTGTAATCGTAACTATGTATGAAAACGATTACAAGTGCTTGCTGTTTTACCGCCTGTAGTGTTAATTTCTGTTGGAAACTGCAGTGATATGTACTTATCGGTACATATTTCGCATCTTGCGAAAAGTTCCCACAGGTACGTTTTCATCATAAGATCAGGTAGTTTTAAATGCTATAGTGTGAAGATAAACATGGTGGACTGTGTGTGGCTCAGTCAGGGCAGGATCTTGGCTAATACAGCAGTCATGGGCTTGCAAATGGCTTGTTATGAGACAGTGCTTATTTTATAAGGCTTAAAAAAAAAGGAGCAAGTGAATTTTTATCATTATAAGGTGGTTGTGTACACACACTGCCAACACACATTTATGTTCAAGCAACATGTAAAAGTGACTTTTGCATAATAGGTGCCCTTTAATATTTTTAATAGCATCTCGCAAATGTTGTGCACTTTTTGCACAGTTTTCATTAGGTTAAACAATTTTTTTTGCATTGAAGGAAACACCTACATTGCATCCCAACGAGCCACTGTCACTCACATCACTGGAAACCGCAAATCGCTGAAATCTCAACTGAAAATGTATGATGTGTGGTTGCTGCATATCTTTGTATGTGTGAATGCTCCATCAGCTGTCCTACAGTGTCACCTTGAAACTAAACTCTGAGATGAGCAAGAGGCTAAATGCTGCTCATGCAGAAGAGATGCTGATGGTTAAGAGTGCTGAACCAAAAATGCACCGTCTGCGAGGCCACCTGATACCGCTTGATTACTTTCATCGTGATGCCAGGTAGATCGGTGCAAAAAAAAAGAAAAAAAAAAGCACATTTCATTCACTGTAGTTCACTCAGAAATCAAAGTTCTGTCATTATGCACTTGATCTGAGAAGATAACATATGGGTCTGGAACAACATGACATCATCTTTAATTTTTGGATGAATTATTCCTTTAATCTAGCACCAACGATTTTGTGAAACCTGCAGTAGTGACAGGTGAAAACTGAACTTAATTTAGCTCATTCCACATACGGGCTACAGCAGGGGGTGTCAGGGTGTGTGACAGCTCTCCTTCCACCTCCTAAAGCAGGAAGTCTCTCTGACGTTCCCTTCCTGCTCTTCAAATAGATAATTATAGCCGTCAGAGTTTGGACTGTCATTGCTGCTCTTCCAGAACACTCGATTGTGTAATATGTGACTGAACAGTGGAAAAGAGGAGAAGAAACATCCCGCAAGTCAGTGTATCCATCAACAAGCTGCTGTCTGGGCAAAGAGAGGACAGGCCGAGTGTTCAATGTGCACATTGGTGTCCAATTCTACATTTTTCACCATAAATCAAGAGGCAATAATGTCTACTTTAAATCCAGAGGGCATTTCTGGTGACAGGCATTTAGAGCACGTAAAAGTGCATTAAAAAAGCCATAGCACCTTTCACATTAAGTTAAGGCTTTTGTCTGTAGTTGAGACGCTCAGATCTCCAACCAGCCTGCACAGCTAAATAGGAATTCATGATTCATTTATGACTTTTTTTAGACCGCTATCATTATCCTTCCTGGTCTTCAAAAATCAATTTCCTTCACATTAGCAGCAGTTCCTTCTGGCTGAATGTTCTTCTTATTTAATGGCGTGAGAAAAAACCCCTGCTTTACGACTCGCAGTGTGTTGAACACTGATTCTATAAAATCTTTCTGTCTGCATTGGAAAAGCCAAGTCTTTTTTTCCCCTGTGCCTTCTTTGGTGGACGTTTTCGATCTCTTATTGCTCACTTGACAAATTTACCATGAGATTTTGCAAATTAACTTAATAATTATGATAATGGCTTCACAGATGAGAAGTTTCAGAGCTTAATTTGATAGACATCATTAGATTTGTTCTTTTTTTATAGCCTTCAGAACCATTGATTATTATAGCTTTTATTTGACGTGATGTTTATTTTTCTTTGTGGTTTTAAATTATATTTTTAATTTGAGTTAGTTTTTAATTGTGTGCAGTTTTTTTTGAAAATTACTATTTTTAGATTTTACTTAATTTAATTTTTTGTTAAAGTTATGATTTCAGTTTGTTTTTATGGTGCACATCTAGCTTTTATTTTGTTGTATATTTATTTATTTATTTATTTTTTTTAATTACTCATTGTAAATAGCTCTGTTTTAGTATGGGAGCCCGGTTCTGCCACTGAATAAAAAAATTACCTTTTTTCTCAGAGTTGTATATTAACTCACAACTGCAAGTTATAAAGTTAGAATTGTGGGATATAAACTCACAATTCTGACATTTTTCCTTGCAGTTTTGACTTAATTCGTAATTTGCACAATTCTGAGTTTTTTTCCTCTTAGTTTCAAGTTTATATCTTGCAATTCTGAGAAAAAAAGTCAGAAGTGGGAGTTTGTATCACGCAATTCCGAGAAAAAGGGCTTCTATTATGATCGTTTCAACCTTTATTGATCATTTAATTTTTTTTTTAAGTTTTGTTTTTGAAAAAGTAGATTTTTAGGTTTCAATTTTTTATTTGCTTTTACCATCTCTCTCTTTCTCTCTCTCTCTCTCTCTCTCTCTCTCTCTCTCTCTCTCTCTCTCTCTCTCTCTCTCTCTCTATATATATATATATATATATATATATATATTTTTTTTTCCCTAGTTCCTGTTGTTTTTGTTGTTTTTTTCCTGTTGTTTTTTTATGCATTATTTTTTCCCCCCTGAAGATGCATCATACTTAAAACAACACCAAATTACCTGTGAAATTCAAGTTCAAAGTTTATGCATCCAATACAAGGCACCACAGCATACTGCAGTTAATGAATCATGCTATAAAAGTGACATTGCTGAACGCTTAGCAGTAAATTGTACACCGTATCTCTGGACATTTATCTCTGCAACTTTGACTGGGTCCACTCAGGTTTGGTGTCAGTCTCAAGACTGCCCAGAGAGAACAATGCTCTCTGATTTGCCAAAAACACCAAATCAGTCATGCAGGTTTGTTTCACATTTGCATTTAACTGTTTCCTTTTCTTTCTGACTCAACTTTAATTTGTAGTTTTCAGGTTCAAAACAAAGAAGAAATTGTAGTAAACACAGCTGGGGTTTCTAAAAGCATCTGTTGTGCCTTTGTATGTGATAAAGGTTAATTAAAATGTCAAATACCTTGACAATTTAAATAAATTAATTAGATTTAAAGCATATTTAGTATCTAACAAAACATACAAATGTCTATACATATATACACACTGTGCAGAGTACACATCCAGAGCCAATGACAATAAAGCTGAATCTAATCTAATCAATATGAATGGCTTTTATGGTATTTTAAGGTTTTTTTTTTGTCTTTTTGCAGTTTGGCAGGGTATTTTATTGTCCATTTTCTTTGTCCAGTGAGCAGTTCTGCATAATTTCCTATTTTGTGTTCCCAGAAGAAAGCATGCGAGTGAGAAAATGACGACATTTTTGGGGGGATAAAACTAAAAACTATTTACTTTATGAAAACACTGCAGCAGTGCAGACTGTATATGCTAATATTCTGGTCAGTACTCTTCTTTTGGGACAATATCTCCCAGCATGCTGGCATTTTAAAATGAAATCAGGTGTTTTTTGGCTGCTGCCCTACATAATGAAACCAACCTGGCAGATATTACACCCCTTTTGCCCATCTGCTGAGTATCAGTATGAGCGGGACGGGCCCCTGGAGCTCCACTGATTAGAGTGTGTGTCTGCGTCTCAACATGAGAGGGACAGGCCTCTGGAGTCTCTCTGATGAGTATGTGTGTGTGTGAGGGTTTCTCAGCATGAGAGGGAATGGGCCCCTGTGATGCCGTGTGTGTGTGTGTATGTCTTGGTGTACTGTGTATGCCCTCATTCTGAAGGACAATGGATGCTATAATATTATAAAATATAGTGTATGCTTCTGAGAATTTAAAGAAGTTAAAACTGGTGACAAACATAAACATTATCAGTGTTTAACTGCCAAAAAAAGATAAAAAAAAAAGCAGCACAGGATTTTTTGTTTTATTGCATAAACCGGTCATTCCCATGAACTTCCCAAATAAATGGCTTCTGTAAGATGTATTGGATTTACCAATGCTATTTGAGAGAGAAAGGACATTTTAAGAAAATTTCAGGAGTAAATGAGACATTAGTTTGGTCTTCCATTACTATTTTAAATAAATAAATAAATAAATAATATAAATGCACACTTTATATAATAATTAATAATATGTATTTCATATTATAAATTATATATTATATTATTATTTTATATTATATAAAATATATAATCTATAAATAAATACATTTTTAGTACAAATAAATAAATGTAAATTATGTATATATACACACTTTATATAATACATTTTATATTAGAAATTATTATATAGAGTATATATAAAGTATTATATAGAAATTTTTATATAGAAATTATATATTTTATATAATAAAATCTAATGTATAATATATAATCTATAAATAATTAAATAAACAAATTAAATAAACAATGAATAGGCACATTTTTTATTATTAATAAATGTAAATTATATATTCGTACACACTTTATAAAATAAATAAATACATTTTATATTAAATTGTTATATTATTATGTAAACGTGTTATGTAAAAATATGTAATCAATGAATAGACACATTTTATATTATATATAAATAAATGTATATTATAAATACACACTTTAAACACATTATATATATTATATTCTATTATTCTATAAAAATACATAATTAATGAATAGACAATTTTTATATTATATATAAATAAATGTATAATTATATATAGATTTTATATACATACTTGTATAATAAAAAATTTTATAAATATAAAATTTTAATTTGAAATATTATTTAAAAATGTAGTAAAATATATAAATATATTATACAAATAAAATATATAATTAATGAATATACATTTTATATTATAAATAAATGTAAATGATATATACATGCACACTTTATTAAATAAATGAATTATTATATTATATTATATTATATTATATTATATTATATTATATTATATTATATTATATTATATTATATTATATTATAATATATTATATTATGTTATTGGTGGAAACCCCTATCTGTGATTGCAAAATGGCCAACATAACAACATTTATTATCTATTATATTATATTATATTATACTATATTACATTATATTACATTATATTATATTATATTATATTATAAAAATATGTAATCTATAAACAGGCACATTTTATATTATAAATAAATATCCTCCATTTGCTAAGGTTTGTATTCAGTGCTTAATGCAGGTTGGCAAAGCATCTTAACTGCTGTGGACAAAAGCGGTTCATTTTCAACAAAGCAAGTTAATGTGTATGTAGCAGGAAGCCGCTTATGTTCATCACAGATCGGAAACGCTGTCCTCCCACAACAGCATCCTGAGTGCTGATGTTCTGCAGGGGGGTTACAAGACAAAAAGCGGCTTTTTTTTGCTGTCTTAATGCAAAACAGACCCTTACATGAACTTTTCCTCCGCTTAATCAGAATACGCAGAGACCCGCTGCAGCGACAAGATAGGGAAACATCCTCTCTAATCAATAATCTTCCTGGCTGTCAGTGATTCCTCGTACGAGAGGATGTAGCTCTAATTACAATTAATGATTGTAAGATAGTAGTGATTTGGATTTCAGCTGGAGTCCTCCTGCCCAACCCTGACTCTGCTGGCATGTTAATCAATTGGTTTATTGTGAAGAGCAATTAGGGGTTGCTGGAAGCGCTTGTAGTCGACTCACGTAGCTTGCAGAAACGGGCCAGCTGCCTCCAAGCAAAGACGATAAAAGAGCGCCTTCACCACAGGCTCTAAACCTGACAGTTCCTCTTATGAAGGTGGGTTCATTTCTGTCAACCGCATGTGTGATTGGACAAACAGCGGGAGCTCTACTACCTCTTTTCCCCTCTATTTCTACACTATCTTGCTCTAGATCATTTTTATTTCATTACGAGCCTTGATGGGCATGTCCTGCTAGAGGCGGTTGGGTGTATTCGGAGGCAAACGGGGTGGCAGATCAACTAAACACCACTGCTTGATGCACAGAGCGCTCTGCCAGACGGAAACAAGAAGTGACTTTAATTGTGTCTAAGTGCTCACAGGTGGCAATGTTTACCCACCTCAGTCTGAATAGAAAACATCATGTTATACCAACCTGCTTAAATTACCACTGTAGTCTAGCCTTAACCTGAAACTAGATGTTTAGCCAAAATTGTTTACCAGCAAGAATTAGCTTGTGAAGCATAATTTGACTAGTGAAGCTGGTTATAAATCCTACTGTATATATTGCAAATCAAATTAACACTGTATATATTTGATGTGCACATTTCTAAGGCATCTAATGATTTAAAAGCTATCAGATTTTCATTTTATTTTTTTGGCCATATAAATATCAGCGGCTGCACTAAACTGCATATATTTGCTCTGAATAAATTTGAGGGGTTTTTTTCCCCCTCCAAGTGGAAATATGAGTTCCATATTCTCCTACAGTACCTATATCATACTATATGAGCCATAAAAGCCTGATGTATTAAATATATTCAACAAAAACATGCATTTGTTTAAAAAACATTTTGTCTAAATGTTTAATAAACACTTCCATTAAAAAAAAAAAAAGTTGCGTGATAATGTAATTTATACAACAATTCTTTCTGGTTCTTGAATTTGGTTCTCGCAGCAAGTGCCATGGCGGACACACAAATTCACTAATTTTATTACAGTAATACCGTTTTTTTAATCACGGAATGTAGTTTTGAGTTTTTAGGCAAGAATGTACTTGTTAAGGCTATAAATATGGAGCTTGTCATTAAAGATACTGTCTATTTGAAATTTTGTTTGGACGTTTTCGGAGATGTGAGCTCCAGGGAGTCTGGGGAGCAGCTGTTCAGTTCTCATGAACCCACTGTGAACAGCCTTACCTCAGCCAGATCTCTGATATCTCTGATGTCTCTATTGTTGTTGTCATGACATATAATTCATGAGCAATCTTTTGTCTCATAAATCTATTATTTGTTCCAGAGCAAATAGTTTTGCCTGAGGGCAAAATCTTATCACATTATATTTTAGGTAAATTTAATGCTGTATGTCATAGCGCTGCCGTTGTACTATTGACTGAATTGCTTAGCAACTTTAGGATATTTATGAATATTATTTTTTTTATGAGTTTTTATGAGTGAAAGAGTTTATATACTGAAAGAGACTGAAACAGGGTTGTAAACAAGGAAGTTATTTTTACTTTCAAAAACACATTGTAAGAGGCAGCCAACAAATGCACTGAGCAGAGCTGACATCGGAAATCACCCTTAACAGACGAAAGGATAATATGACAAAGATATCGCTTTTCTCAGCGGAAATTCAAACTAATGTTTTATTGTGAACGAGTTTGAGCTGAAGAATGAATGCTGTATCAGGTGCAGGTAATCACACTCACTCAGTCAATCTCTCTCTCATAATACTCTACATAATACAGTGGGCTTTTAATACAGTAATACAATAAGCTTTCAATGAAGCAACTCAACATTTCTTCGTAACTAGTTCTAAAGTGACATTTTCGAAGTAACAGAGGCTTGGGCTCAGCTGTCAAACTGTTGTATAAACACATCACACTTGTAGCCGTGCTACATGGCTTTATATCGTCTCACTGTGATTGCCTACAACCGAATCACAGCCGTGCCGAGATACAGCCATATTGTGCGGCTACTGTGTGATATTGCTCATGTATGACAACATAAATGTAATCCATACAGCTTCTAAAGTAATCTGAGAGCAAAATATGAGGGGAAAAAAATAAAATCTTCATCAGAATTCACTACAAAAGCTCCCTGCTGCAGCTCTTAAATCAAATAAACCAGCTGTTAGATGTGTCGCATCTGGTTTCATAATTACATTTAAACCAGTGATGTTTATAATCCTTAATCTGCAACCATGTTTTATTTGAGAGCTGGAGCCAAAGGGGAACATTTTCTGTGAATAATGATTTTTTTTTTATCTGTTTGTGCTCTTTTTGGTGCAGTTATGGAAAAGACCTGCAAGAAGATTTTCCAGAATCTCCCCTTTTATGAGGAAAAAAAAACATATGGAATAACATGAGAGTGAGTAAGTAATGACAGAAATTTTTTTTTTTTTTTTTTTTTTTTTTTAAGTGGACTGTCCCTTTAAGAATGCTAATGGGAATGCAGCCTCCCATGGTTCTTAGTAGGGAGCTGTGCTCTGAGTTCAAAGAAAGACAGGAACTGGTGTTTTAATATTGCAGCTTTAAGTGAGGGTGTTTTGATGACTGACATCCCACTGGTCAGCGCAGAACACATAAAGGCATCCTGTGTGAATTGCCTGTGTAGTGTGGGACGTTTTGGCAGTATCGCAATGATTTCTATTGAACTCAACAGGAGGCAGCAGACCTGAGCGACTATGATAACTAAGGCAACCACTGATGTTCCATTTGAGGACAGAATCAGTGGATGTCAGGTTATGTATAAGAAATATGACCGATAAGCCGACCTTAGAAGACATGAGGGATGAAAAGAGAGAGATTTAAAGCTAAGGATGAAAGAGTTTAAAGACTATATTGATGAATACAGTTGTTAAACAGGAAGTATGGGTTTGTCCTTTTTAAAAAAAAAGTCTAGTCAAACAGTTAGTGGTTGACAATTTCATTCTAGGTACCATTTTGTTTGGATAAGGTAAGGTGTTTGTTTGTTTGTTTGTTTTTTTCATTTAAAAATGCGTATATAGTGGCATGCGATTGCGAAAGTTTGGGAAACCCCGTGCAGAATCTGTGAAAATGTGAATAACTTTAACAAAATTAGAGAGATCATACAAAATGCATGTTATTTTTTATTTAGTACTGTCCTGAGTAAGATATTTTACATAAAAGATGTTTACATATGTGTTCAGGTAACGTGTGTGTGGTTACCTGTTTTTTTTTTGTTTTGTTTTGTGATGGTTGTTCATGGGTCCTTTGTTTGTTCTGAACAGTTAAACTGAGAAAAATCCTCCAGGTCCTGTAGATTCTTTGGTTTTCCAGCATCTTTTGCATATTTGAACCATTTCCAGCAGTGACTGTATGATTTTGAGATCCATCTTTTCACACTGAGGACAACTGAGGTGCGGACTGAATTCATAGATCAAGGTATACTGTAATTAATTTGACTTCCAGGAAACATGCGTTGCTTCCGAAGGGCAGTACTAAATGGAAATATATATATATTTCAACAAAATAAGAAAAATTTGGACATCTTCATCCTGTTCAAAAGTTTTCACCCCCTGGCTCTTAATGCATCACGTTCCTTCTGCAGCATCAGTGAATGTTTGAACCTCAGTGTGAAAAGATGGATCTCAAAATCATACAGTCATTGCTGAGAAGGGTTCAAATACACAAAAATGCTGAAAAACCAAAGAATCTGTGGAACCTGAAGCATTTTTCTGAAGAACAGCGGGCAGTTTAACTGTTCAGGACAAACAAGGGACTCATGAACAACCGTCACAAAACAAAAAAACAGTCGTAGATCATCCAGGTAACCACACAGAGTGTTCAGAACCAAGGGTTCCAAAACTTTCAGCATTCATTATTTCAGTCTTTAGTATCTCATGACCTTTCAGAAATTATTCTAATGTGCTGATTTGCTTTTTGTTTTTGTGAAAAACACGATAGGCAGCAAATTGAGAAGTCTCCTACTTTCTGTAAACAAAAAGACCAGTAATCTTACATGTCTCTCATTTAGATCTTCAGAACACATTTCAACAATGTCACATGCTGTGTTTTGATTTCTCAAGGCAGATGTGTGGAATCAAAAGTAAGAAATTAATTTTTTCCTTGGGAATTTAGGAGAAACATCTGAGGTAAAGCTGGCACTGTACTTAAATGAAACATAACTCTATTAAGCCTCCTTGGCTATCAAGAGAGCAGTCTCTTGGAAAGATCTGAAAGAAGGGAATATCATTCAGGACAGAAAATTCACACTCACTTGTTTTGGTGTTTGGAGCCCTGGAGATGTGCGTGATACTGCTCGATAGAGTTCAGCACCACGTTGCAAACGCTGCACGAGTAACTCCGGCGCAGGCCTGCAACAAAACAGAGCAAAAAAAAGAGATTCTGACTTGAAAGCAGAACGGAAACAAGTCCCTGCTGAAGCACTCTTAAAATTGTTTTGTCCCATTTCTCGTTTTCTTTTGAGCATTATTGATTGCTTTTTGTTTTTGAGATTGCCTTGGCTGACAAAGAGCAGAGAAATCTATATTTAATCCCAGTTGTTTTGCTTTTCTTGACTCGACGAGAGTTTTGTTTGAAGGCTCCCAATTCTTTGTGCGTCAGATGAAAACGCACCCGCTCCTAATATGGCATCTCATTCTGCAGTCTTCATGGAATCGAGCATTAGCAATTTCAGCTTGCTTTTGTCCTGATGGCCTTTTGATTTGGGGGGGTTATGCTTCATGATGGTCTTTTACAGTGGAGGGGCGCCAAGTGCATCGGTTTGGGAGGGAGTGAAGCAGATGTGAGCTAATTAAAGGCTTTGCAGGTGGTACCACAAATAACGAACAGCGTCGGACCAAAAATAGACGGATGTGAAGAATTGGAGAGACACGTAGAACAGAAATGCGTAGAGGCTCGTTCATCACATGTGGAGAGACCATGTGTGCTCTTTCTGGGCAATATTTCTCTCAGACATCTGCAGAGTTATTTTTGATGACAGTGTTGTCTGTTCCTCGATCTGCTCAAAAATAGGCTTTTCACAACCTTTATATTATATCGCTCTCACAATCACACCAAGAGCTCTGAAAATAGGAGCTGTTCTCAAGTCAGGAAAGGCGATTACATACATGAGTGCATGTGGAATTGGTATACTAATCAGTCAGGCTTTTTAATGCTTTTTATGCAGCTGAATATTATACATCTTGTATAGATCCAACAGTTAATTCTGAATGAATGAGCTGCATTCAAAGCTGAATGCATACTTATTATTGCAAATCTTACTGTTTAGTAAAGTGACAAGTTGCTACAGTACGTTGCTTGGAAACTGTAAACAGCTTACAGTGAGGTGTGTTTCACACTACATGCAGAAGCAGTGCATATTTCAGCACCCATATTAACAGTATCCATGCAGCATTACAGTATTCACATCGCCAGTGAAAGCACTGCAAAGCTACACAAAGAATTTCATGCTGAGAGTATTTTGATATTGTTTTAAAAATTCCCATTGTTTGAAAAGACTTCTGTTAGGCTTGATGTTCCACATGCAGTGACAAGCACACAAATATCTTCTATTCAGTAAATCTAACTAAACACAGGCAATTGAAGTAGTTTATATTCTGCACTTTGGAGTTTGAGTTTCGTTCCTTGTGCACTAATGTTCAAATTTTTAAAGATTTATGAGATTTTTTTAATGTTTTTTAAAGGCTCACTAAAGCTGGATTTATTTGCTCAAAACTGCAGTAAAAACAGTGAAACATTACTCCAAATGAACATAGCTGTTTTCTTTTTTTTTCCGAGCTATTTTCTATTTTAATATGTATTAAAAAGTCATTCATTCCTGTAATTTTCAGCATCATTACTCCAGTCTTCAGTGTCACATGATCCTTCAGAAATCAGTCTAATATTCTAATTTTCTGCTCAATTACTGATTACATGTAATTAGACATAATTAGATTCCAAAAATTAAGCACTTCTAATTAGAGTATAAAATGCTCATAATCAGATTGCAGTTCCTTTTTTTATAGATTACATGATTACACATAATTTACACAATGGAAATAAAATAATGTTTATTGTTCAAGGTTTTAAATTCACAAACCCACTGCAGTTCTTACATTTATGCACATTTTGAGAAACCCTGGTTTAATGTCTGTTTAAAAATTATTTTAATATGATATGTTTGATGGTAAGTTTAAAACAAGTTTGATTTAAAAAAAAAAAAAAAAAAAAAAAAAAAAAAAACGTAATCTGAAAGTGATCTAAAAAGTAGTCAGAATACCTTACCTAAAATGACTAACCTAGATTCTTAATACTTTGTGTGGTTACCTGGATGATCTACGACTGTTTTTTGTTTTGTGATGGTTCATGAGTCCCTTCAGAAAAATCCTCCAGGTCCTGCAGATTCTTAAGTTTTTTCTTCAGTTTAAAATCACTGTATGATTTTAAGATCCATTTTCTCAAACACAACTCTTAAAAAAGGTTCAAACATTCACTGATGCTCCAAAAGGAAACACAATGCTTTAAGAGCCGGGGAGTGAAAACATTTTGAACTTGAAGATCAAGTTAAATTGTACTTAATTTGTCTTCCGAGAAACATGCAAGTATCTTCTGTTGCTTCCGAAGGGCAGTACTAAATCATCCTGTTCAAAAGTTTTCACCCCCGGCTCTTAATGCATCGCGTTTCCTTCTGGAGCATCAGTGAATGTTTGAACCTTTTTTTAACAGTTGTGTTTGAGTCCCTCAATTGTCCTCAGTGTGAAAAGGTGGATCTCAAAATCATACAGTGACTGCTGGAAAGGCTTCAAATGTGCAAAAGATGCTGGAAACTGAAGAATCTGCAGGACCTGGAGGATTTTTCTGAAGAACAGTGCTCAGTTTAACTGTTCAGAATAAACAAAGGACTCATGAACAACCATCACAAAACAAAAAAACAGTCGTAGATCATCCGGGTAACCGCACACAGCATTAAGAACCAAGGTTTCCCAAACTTTTAAAGGGGGCTATTTTTTTGTCTTATGGACTATATGTAAACATAAAAAATAACATGCATTTTGTATGATCTCTCTTACTTAGTTAAAATTCTTCACATTTTCACAGATTCTGCAAGGGGTTCCCAAACTTTCGCATGGCACTGTATGTACGTGTTACTGCTGTTTTATAAATGCAATATCCATTTAGGTTTTGTTACAGTGACTTTACCATGCCTAAGAGAGCGACAACACCCCTTAAACATGGTTAAAACACTGTAATGCTCATCCTCTTAATGCATTATTTGGTCCTCTGTAAATTCACAAGACACCAATTTTCACCAATTTGCTTCCATCAAGGTCTGGAACACTTGACAGGTATCAGCTGAAGGGTCATTACAAAAGATGACTAATCAAATGAAGACTTCTCCCTGTTTTTTAGTCTTCCCAGGTTTAAGGAAATTAGATGAAACTGAGCAAATTCTGAGAGAAATGCTGAGCTTTGATACCTGCTTAATCTTTGATGGATTATATAATTTAAAGTGGCTTTACCAAGGGCATCTAGACTTTATTCACACTGTTTATTGCCAGTGTTTTGTCAGTGTATTGATTTCCCACCATATTATTTAAAGGACAAAGCATGCATTTCTGACTTCCAGAAGCATTTTAGTGCCATTATTTAGAGTTTATTTTTAAAACATCTTTACTTCATCGTCACTGAAATAGAAATACACACACGCACACATTCTTATGCAGCTTTCTGGATGCTTTCTGTGAGTTGAGAGTGATGTGATGCATGTTCACAGACAGCTCGTGGTGTCAGTACACCAAACATATGGTGACAGCAAGTATGTGTAATGAATCCAAAACACTATTCATAGCAAGCTATTAATATAAACAGGATGTATGGCATGACAGTAATATTGCAATAAAATTTAACTGGCGCTGTAAAACACACTTTACAGGCTGCTTAAATTAGTTAGAGAACAGTTTTTTTTTCTGCTATACTCTTGCCACTTCACCATGTCTATTAATTAAGAATTTGCATTTAACTGAAAATTACTCTGCTATTATATCGGTAGCTGAAGGACCAGCCTGTTTCAAAGATTAAAAATGTAAGACTTGGCCTTTAGACTTTATAAGTAGCTTTACCCGAGTGTTTGTTTCTGTTAAAAAGCTCTGTGTGATGGGATTTTCCTTCATGTAGGACCCCTGATGACCTCTTAGTGTGTGACTCATAAACCAGCCTTACAAGACACTGTAGTGGCTTCTAATCCCAGTTAATTAAACCGACCGAGATGCCAAAGGAACCACAGAGAAAGACAGACAGAGAGAGATGTAGCTCAGGGTAAGATGAATGTTTACTAGGAGGAGATTAAAGTTTGCTTCAAACTGCCGGCTTGTGGGAAAGAGGTCTCACTTATTTCCGACAATAGGCCATCAATCAGTTTCTCTTCTCTTGCCCAGGAAATAGCTACAAAATAGATGAGACACTCGTGAAATTCAACTAAATTATTAATCGTGCCCAATCAGACAGACAGAAAGACTTGATTGCTAGTGCTTTTTACCTCAGAATCTGAGTATTAAATTAGAGCTCAGCCAAAAGTGTCTCTCTATCATAAAAAATAAGGAAACTTTGAAAAGTAGGTCAGAATATACATAAATATGATTGTGTGGAAAACAATTATCGTTAGATAAGCTCAATTTTGCTTGTAAGCTCAATTTTGCTTGTAAACTCATTCCCTGCTGACAAAACATCTTAGCTAACTGGTTTAATTAGTATCCCAGCCTGGCTAAGCTGGTGTTTGGCTGGTTTATCTGGTTGGTTAGTTCTGAAAAAAAGTTCTAGCATTTTCTTATTTGCAGATGATACATTGTATCTATGTATGTATTTAAGTTTATCTGCTTATGTTAGCAAGCTGAGCTAGCTGAAAATATACTGTACACTTACAGTTGAGGTCAAAAGTTTACATACACCTTGCAGACTCTGCAAAATGTTAATTATTTTACCAAAATAAAAGGGATCATACAAAATGGATGTTATTTTATTTAGTGCTGACCTGAATAAGATATTTAACATAAAATGTTTACATATAGTCCAAAAGAGGAGAAAAAAGGTTGAATTTATAAAAACAAACCCATTCAAAAGTTTATATACGCTTGATTCTTAATACTGTGTTGTTATCTGAATGATCAACAGCTGTTTTTTGTTTAGTGATTGTTCATGAGTCACTCATGAAACCGCCTGCTGTTCGTTAGAAAAATCCTTCAGGTCCCACAAATTCTCTGTTTTTTCCGCATTTTTGCACATTTGAACCCTTTCCAGCAATGACTGTATGATTTTGAGATCCATCTTTTCACACTGAGGACAACTGAGGGACTCGTATGCAACTATTACAGAAGGCTCAAATGCTCACTCATGCTTCAGAAGTATGCACAATGCATTAAGAGCCTGGGGGCAAATGTAACTTATTTTGACTTCTGGGAAACAAGTACCTTCTGTAGCGTCTGAAGGGCAGTACTAAATGCTAAAAATAAGATATTTAGGCAAAATAAGAAAAATGTACACATCTTCATTCTGTTCAAAAGTTTTCACCCCTGGCTCTTAATGCATCGTGTTTCCTTTTAAAATATCAGTGAGCGTTTGAACCTTCAGTTTGCACAAAAATATAAAATGTCAATGCTGCCAATAAGAAATGTTTCTTGAGCAGCAAATCAGCATATTAGAATGATTTCTGAAGTAAATTACATCAGAAATTAGTTACGTAAATGACATTTTATAAATATTAAAACAAAACCGCTTCCTTAATCTTTTAAAAGCTACCATAAGCACAGCCTCAGCCTTTGAGTTTTACTGTAGCAAATCCAATGATCATCTAATCATGTCACTACCAAAATTAATACATCAAGATAATTCCCAAGATGATTCCTCCAGCAATTACACACATTTTACGCAGGATTCATATCTGTCTATGTTCATCAAATCTTACATTTCATAACTGAGACCATATCCACAGGGTTATGGTAATGAATAACTTCACTCAATTCTCTAATTCTGTCGTTACTTTCTCTTATACAGTCACGGCAATAATGATCCAGTATGAATGTCAATTTTAATCCTGCCTGTCAAGGTGGATATGAACGGAGCAGGAAGGAGATGCAGGCTTGTTCTTGACTTTTTACAGATTCTGTGAAGCACATAAACTGCTGTTGCAATTTTAAACAGGGCAAATCGCTGCACTTTCAATATCCCCCCTTGACGAAATGGCAGGAGGCTCTTCAGCGCCGAGCTGGTATTTACATCCTAAAGCTTGTCACTCTCCCTGCTTTTTTGTTTAGGGGGAAATGAAAACCTGTTTGCAGCAGGAGAGGGCTGTGCTGTGCGCCAATTTTCTCAGCAACAAAATATAGCCTCAGTTGGAAGGCAATTACACTGAAGTGTTCTCCACGAAAATAGCCAAGAGTCTGGGCCGGGATCCGCTAGCAGTCACCTCTCAGATGAGCCCTACCAATGGCTTCCTGTACCTGATGAGAAGCTCGACTGGTAATGAATAGCTGCATCCCTCTGAAAGGCTGTTTGCATTCCTCCAATTTTCTCAGTCCTTTCCTTTTAAAAAAGGGCATGTGTGTTTGTCTGCATGTTGCATGAACTCTGTGTTCGTGCACAGGCTGCTAATGAGGATGATGAATGAGAGAGGACAGGCCAAAAGAAGTCTTGACAGCTCCCTGAAGGATGACCAAACCGGAGGCAGAGCTCAGGAGATCGAGGCACTCAAGACTGTTGATATGAAGCAGGGCAGTGCTTTAAATACCTTATCTTGCTTAAACCTATCCCCAGTTGGACCCCAAAGCAGGTCTGTCCTTATTTACTCGTCTCGATGCTGTTATACTTTCAAGTGGAATCCTTTCCATACAACAACATTTTATTGTGACCTTGTCTACAAAATGGACCAGAAAACACTATAAAAGAACCAAGATAAACCATGCATGTGACATGCAAAAAAAAAAAAATATTTCTATCATGACAAGTCTCTGAGAGTTTAGTATGGTAATGTACATGACAATGTTAGTGTGTTAGTGGGTCTTGGCAGAAAAAATCAGCTAATGCTGCTGCTGTTGTTGCACAACAGGTATCGAGATGCTGCTACTGCCAAATACATCCACAACATGCTGCTGTGAGCATGTAAGAAATACTGCTGCAAATATTCAACATATGACATAACCCCCATATAACATGCATGAAGTCACCCCATAGCAGATCTATACAGGTGAAGCTGGGGAAGGTGGAGGGTTTCTAAAGCGCACTGCAACTGCTACTGCAAGCACTATCCAAGTATTTGAATGTTGAGCATTAAGCTCATTGGCTGCTGATGCAAAAGAACCAATCAGCTGCGCAATGTGATGATGTCATCACGTCAGACTGAGTCAGACCTATCGGACTGTGCCAGCTAGAGTTTCATGACAGAATGTTGGATTTATCATGGCTGCAAACAAAAAAAAATCCTGTATTTTATTAAATTGTATTTTATTAAATTGTTGCCTAATTTTTACTCAAATTGTAGCCACAATTTTCCCTCATTTTAGTTAAATAATGGCCACAAATTAAGAATTTGTTCCCACAACTTAATTCACTCATGTTAGTAAATTGTGGCCACATTGTGCTAATTCATTTCCTCGTTTTAAATTAAATAAGGTAACAAAGTAGTCCAACATGGCCATGATCTACTATAAATTATGAGATTAATTCTTAATATGTGAGAACGAATTCTTAATTTACAATATAATATTTAAATTTCTTATGTGACCCTGGACTACAAAACCAGTCATAAGGGTCAGTTTTTTTGAAATTGAGGTTTATACATCATCTGAAATCTGAATAAATAAGCTTTATTTAAGCATTGATGTATGATTTGTTAGAATAAGACAATATTTGGATGAAAGAAAATCTGTAATCTGAGGGTGCAAAAAATACTGAGAAAATCGCCTTTAAAGTTGTCTTAATGAAGTTCTTAGCAATGCATATTACTAATCAAAAAAAAGTTTTGATATATTTATGGTAGAAATTTTACAAAATATCTTAATGGAACATAATCTTTACTTAATATCCTAATGATTTTTGGCATAAAGAAACAATAATTTTGACCCATACAATGTATTGTTGGTTATTGCTACAAATATACCCATGTTACTTACGACTGGTTTTGTGGTCCAGGGTCACATATAATATTTTTCCTGCCTATCATGTGCATATGGCCAACTTTTAATGCTATGTATTTTTCCCCTCACTTTTGGAATGACATAATTGACAGAAAATGACAGAATTTAGGGTTTCCTGTACAAAACATCTTATGTCAACCAGTGTGTAAATATGTAATCCTGCCATATGAATCCTGTCATATTTTATTTATTTATTTATTCAAATAATCTAGCCAAAGTACACAACTAAACCACTGTCTACAATGATGTGCTCTCAGTAATATAATAATAACAACAACACAATTTTGTGCTTTCAGTTGATTCATTTATTTATTCATATGCGTGACCCTTGACCACAAAAACAGTCTTATGTTGCACGATCATGTTCCATGAAGATATTTTGTAAATTTCCTACCACAAATATATTAAAACGTAATTTTTGATTAGTAATATGCATTGCTATGAACTTGAACATTTGAACAACTTTAAAGGCGATTTTCTTACGACTGTTTTTTTTGGTCCAGGATCACATATTCATTTAATTAAAAATAATAATGGTTATAATATTTTCTTGAAATACTGTAATTATTTCCGGCATTAAAGGTACAGTTCACCCAAAATTGAACATTCTGTAATTTACTCACCCTTATGTTGTTCCAAACACTTTTTTAAGGATAGGTTTTTAATGAAACCTAAGAGGTATTTTGAAAGTCCACTGAAAGTCCAGGTAACCAAACTTAAAAGATCCAAAAAGGTTCTAAAAGCATAGTAAAATGAATGCATATGCATGGAGCAGTTTAACTCAAGTCTTGCGAAGAGATACGATCAGTTAATATGATGAACGGAAAGCACGTAGCTAGATAAAATTAATCAGATTTTGTCCAAAGCAGAAAAGGAGAAAATGATCAAACATTCCATCTGGGCAAAATTATGACTGCATTTACATAAGCTAAAGATGATTCGACTCACATTATCCAAATTACAAACTGCGATCCTTTGGGGTCCAAGGGGGATATGGTTTTGTGCAGATTTGGCACAACTGCAAAATAAGCTGAACTAACTGCATCTGTACAGAGATGTGCTGTTTGCAAGCGAGGAACACCTTGATGAGAGCCTTTTGTAATCAGCAGCATTTCTGCTGATATTTCAATAGAAGTGACATTTACTGAGAAAAGCTCCTGACAAGGGCACCCTGCTGTGTCATGGCTGGGGAAAATGATTATCTCTTATGAACAATGCAAGTGTCAATGTAACATTTTCATTTTTGTTGTCTCTAGTCTTGACAGAGACCAAAACAACTGCAGATTCTACAGGAGTCGACTAGAAAGGAAACACTATCTGCTTCTATATACTACATGTGGAAAGCGCAACAGGTTTGTTCCTTGAGACCTTTTTAATGCATGTCTTTATGAGAGACTTTACAGGCAGGATTGTGAACAGCGGTTAAAAATAAAACAAGCCTTCTTGGCCTGCTCATTCTCTGCATTGTGATTTGTGTTTCTATCCCTGGTAATGCACAATCTCAGTTACCTGCTGAGTCCTGGCACGTATCCACATGCTGTTTTTGGACAGTACTCTTCACTGTGACTGATGTCCCATGAGACCCAAGCTCCGATTACCCCTAGACTGATCAGTTTGCAGGTATTTAAGAGAACATTAGGCCAGTCTTTCAACTCTCACACATTGGTTATCTCTGTCTACTCAATACCTTTGGCATTGTTGGCTGCAGGGTTTCTTTTTCTGCACATGATGACCAAACTGTTTCCCCTAAAGAATAGTTGACTCCAAAAAGACCCATAATAGAAGTCAATGTCATTCGTGCACTATATTCATTGTCTTCTGATGCTATGCAATAGCTGGAGCTCTTATAGGTCTAATTCAGGCTTGCATTCAGTTTTTAAAATTGCACTTTTAAGCACGTTAGTGAAGGTCTGATGACAGAAACATTTGTTTTCACATGTCACATGATTGTGATATGGCAGTGCTACACTGAAGATAAATGGTAAACAATCACATAGCACATTTCTGTCTGTTTAAAGCTATTATATGATTTTTGAATATAGTGCATGAGTTGTGTGGAGCATTTTTAAGAGACTTTTATGGTGCTTTTATGGATCTATGCAATATAAATCACCATTCACATTTCTTACTTTATGGGAAACATAAGCTTTTAAAAGAACAGTTCACCCAGAAATTAAAATGCTGTCAGTATTTAGTCCTGTTCATGTTTTCCAAACATGTAACACAAAAGAAGATATTTTAAAAGTCAGTGGGGTCCGAATTACATTGTGTGTACAGTATATATAAGTTTGGGGTCAGTAAGATTTTTAATGTTTTTAAAGACATTTTTATGCTTATCAAGGCTGCATTTATTTGATAAAAAAATCAAATAATATAAAAAAACACAATAAAAAAAAGTCATATTGTGAAATATTATTTCAATGTAAAATAACAGTTTTCTATGTTAATATATTTTTAAAATGCAATTTATTCATCTGATGCAAACAGTTGTGCTGCTTAATATTTCTGGAACTTGTGTACAGGATTCTTTAATAAATAAAAAGTTAAAAAGAACAGCATTTATTTAAAATAGAAATCTTTTGTAACAATATGAACTACCATTTAAAAGTTTGTGGTCAGTAAATTTTTCTTTTTTCTTTTCTTTTTTTTTTTTTTTTTTTTTTTTAGAGAATAAAAAAAAGAAATTATACTTTTATTTACCAAGGATGTGTTATAGCAAAGACATTTTATTTTATTTTATTTTATTTTATTTTATTTTATTTTATCATTTTATTTCATTAGAACTTTTTTTTAAATAAATGTTGTTCTTTTTACGTTTTATTCATTTAAAGAATCCTGAAAAATGAGTCACAGGTTCCAAAAAATAGTAAACAGCACAACTGTTGATTGGCATATTAGAATGATTTCTGAAGAATCATGTGACAATGAAAACTAGAGTAATGGCTGATGAAATTTCAGCTTTGCATCACAGGAATAAATTGTATTTTAAAATATATTAAAATAGAAAACCATTATTTTAAACTGCAATAATATTTCACAATATTACAGTTTTTTCTGCGTTTTTGATCAAGTAAATGCAGCCTTGATGACAACAACAAAAAAACTTTTAAATGGCAGTATACTATATGTTCTTCTGAGATGCCAATCATCTTAATCAGCCAATCACTCTTTTTTTCTTTTGTGTTCCATGGAAAAAAAGCTGTATGGTTTGGAACAATATGAGGGTGAGTAAATGACATTTTTGAATGAATTATCCTTGTGTTTTTGATAGAATTAAAATAGTATGCGCTGTCTTTTGTTAGGTTTAGAGCTTTAAGTAAAGTTTTTAAAGTAATTTTAATGGTTATGCAGTACGAATTGCCACTGAATCCTTCTTAAAACATCTACCGAACAAAAGAAGCTTGAATCAGACAGACTTGTTCATTTCAGTAGCGGGCGAATCAAAATCAAAGCGCTTTGAGTCTTAGTTCCTAAAGACAAGTGACATGCCTTTTGCTAATTTGCCTTGGGGAAAGTAAGTCTCAAGGCTTACGGATCTAGTTTTTGAGATGTATCCGAAGGCGATACTCAACTCGACCTTGTTCAAACCCTTGAGCAGCTACTGCGATGTGACTAACGCTTTATTTGAACCGGCTTATGGGATCTGTCAGGATACCTGGATCACACACTGTATGACTAACATGCCTAGTGATTACATCAATGTGAAATATGCATTTGAAGAGCACAAAGTCACTGACAGGATTCAACAGTGGGGAACAGAGGTAGGGGAATATTTGACTGAAAAATTCTGGATGTACAGTATCAAAGCAACATGAGTGGTTGGAAATGGATATACTCTGAATTCCTTGTAGCTCTTTTTCCTTGTGTGCCTGTTTCAGGGGAACGACACTGTTTTCAACAGAGAATGGAAAAGTTTGTATATGTTTTAGCCATTCAATTACAACAGCATGTACATATAGATTAATCTTTGTCATGACAGTTGTGTGAGACATGACATTTATGACTCAGGCGATTGAACACTGACCTGTGCTTTCATTGGCATCCAGACTGCCAGCCAGCTGCTCCAGCAGTCGCGCTCGCGCCGCATTTCTCTTGTGTTTCTTGCCTTCGTAGTGTTGCTGTGCCATCAGTGGGTTGTTGAACCAGGCGCCACACAAGCAGCAATACTTTCCCGCCTCGCCGTGATTGGCCAGCGGCTGCCACGAGGGAGGGGGCGTGTCTGTGGTCTGAGTGGTGGGCGGGGCTGACTCTGCACAGAACGGAATATACATTCATCAACTATAAATATCCATCAGTATAGACAGACTTTATGAGCCTATTCAATTTCAAAACAAACTATAAAAATTCTGTTGAGTGCAGCTGAAACTGCCCTGCTGGGGAATACGCTGATGGCTCCAAGCCTAATCTTCAGAACAGTTATGCGGGTCAAGAGAGGGTCAGCACATGTGGAGATGAAAATTCACCTCTGAGTTAGGTTAGCCTCCTCCATCTTATGAGGAAAAAGCAAGCAAATGGATTGATCTTCCAGGTGACACTCTCAAAGACACCATGGGACTGGTTACCATGGTTACCAACCCCAAAGGCGACAGTGCCGCAGGTTAGAATGAGCTAAACAAGCTGTGATTGTTTACTGGACTTTTAAATCCAATAGATGCTGAAAAAGCTGTCAAGTACATAGAAAGAATTTTTCAGTAACTTTTTACAGTACTTTTTTGGAGAAAGGAATGGAATATACTTAATTTAGTTCATTATATGGACAAGGGAAGCATGAACATTCTCATCTCATTTTTGTGTTCCAATAGAGGAAAAGAGTATAAAAAGTGTATTTGAATTACATGATGTTGAGTAAACTGACAGATTTTTATTTTTTTAGTCAAACTCTAACCGTTTGCAAGAAGTCTATCAATTCACTCTCAGAAAAAAAGGTACAAAAGCTGTCACTGTGATGGTACTCTTTTTAAAAGTTACACCTTTGTACCGTATTTACCAATTAAAGGTGCATAAAAGGTGCAATTAAAGGCATAATAATACCTTTTGAAAGGGTATCGCTCCAGTGACAGCTTGTGTACCTTTTTCTGAGAGTGTACGGAAGAAAAAAATGCAGCAGAATCCTAGTCTTTCTCCTAAACATAAGCTTTTACAGAGAGGTTGCTTTCTCTAGGGCTCTATGAAATACATTAAATTTTTTCCCCCAAATTTTAATTTTACTGGATTCCGTTTTTTCTGTTTACATTTTTCCTGAACGGTTAAATTTTGTAAAGTTTGTATCACAATTTTATCACATTCTGTGTTTTCCATTAAATTTTCTGGATTCCATTTTAATGGTTTCATTAACTTTTAATAATCAAAAGCGTCTCTAATTAATTGTAATTGTAATTAATTGCATCTCTAATTAAAAAAAAATATATATATATATATATATTTTTACTGTACTGTTTTGTGTATTTAGATTTTTCTGGTAAATAAATTCTGCTACATATTACTTTAAAATAATGTTTTAATAATAATTTTATTATTAGTAGTAGTAGTACTGTCATTACATTAAGTAATATATTTTTTTCACAGTTTCTTCACACTGCCTTTAAGGTACTAAAATGCACCTTTTATGGGTAATACAAAAAGCACTTTGAATCACTATTGTGTATGAAATGTGCTGTACAAATAAACTTTTCCTTGCCTTGCCATGTTAAACAAAACTTTTATTTTGATGGGTGGCTTTGAAGACCTTTAGTTACTGTTTGTTTATGATAGAATGTAGTTCTTCTCAAAAGAAACGGTAAAATGCTCATGAAATGAATGTCAGAGCAGTTTTAGAGATTGTGTTTATGTACTCATATTTTGAGACGGCAGCTGAAAACTGTGAGCGCCACACGCGCTTCAGTATGTGTGTAGTAAACAAAACCGACACCATTTATTTACACGGAGACAAACAGAACATACAGGATTCATATTTAAATAGTCTATTGCGGCTTAATATTGAAATCAATTTTATATTTTCTCAGTTTTATTTTTTTCCCAAATTCTTTATTTTTTTTTTTTATTGTTTTTTTTGTTTTCTGTTTCATTTTTCTGGATTTCTTTTTTTTTTTTTTTCCAGTTTAAATTTTTCTAGACTGTTTTAATGGTTAAACAAAAAAAAAAATCTGGAAATATATATATATATATATATATATATATATATATATATATATATATATATATATATATATATATATATATATATATATATATATTCATATTTAATAGATATAGGATTCATATTTAAATAGTCATGCTAAACCAAACTATCGTGATATGATGATAGTTTTTCTCAAACTCTACTACTCCTATTTTGAGGCGGCAGAAGCTAAAAACACCACAAGTGTAACACGTGCTTCAGTATGTGTTTAGTAAACGAAACCGGCACCATTCATTTACACTAAGACATTCAGAACATGCAGGATTCATATTTAAATAGTATTTTTGCAACTTAACATTTACAGACATATTGCATATTGATTTAAGTGTACTGACCTACTTTTAAATTATTCATCCCAAATTTGGCAAGTTATGTAATATTCTACACTATACAGTCAGTTATATTTTTATGACTGGACTCTGTGATTCTGTCTGCGTTTTCTGCATCACAGAAATCATAGGGTTCTATTTCTCTTAAAGGGGTCATCGGATGCCCATTTTCCACAAGTTGATATGATTCTTTAGAGTCTTAATGAAAAGTCTATAACATGTTAAAATTTCTCAGTGGTAGGGTAAATAACACCTTTTTTACCTTGACAATATTTTTTGGTTGCTTTAAATGTTAATGAGCTCTGCTCGCCCCGCCCCTCTCTTCTCTTTGTGAAGTGACGAGCCTGTTTACTTTAGCCGCATTTAGCTGCTAAACCTGCTAACTAGCATGTTATTAGGAAAGGCGATCTCAAAGATTTATTAAAAAAAAAAAAAAAAAAAAAAAACCCTTATACTCACTTCTGCTGTAAGTGAAGCTGGATCATGAATCATTCGCACGAACATACACGGATTTATGTAGATTGGGAGGCGCATTCCCTTCACAAACAAACGTAATCCACTGCACCTTCAGCAGCTCAGATGTCAGGAGTAAATGACGACCACTATGTTTGTTATTACATCCAGCAAAACAACACCTCAATCGCTCAGTCTGAGATATTCTTGTCTAATTTACATCCCTGCTCTGGCATCGAAACAATGGAGGTCGGACTGTTACAGCTGATTTAGGCGGGTCTGAGGTAAAACGCTCATGTCAATCAACTATTGTGGGAGTGGCCTCTGTCAGTGTGACGCCACACCGACAGGCATCTGAGAATGGCTTGTTTTTTAAAAGGGGATATTATTTTTACAGATCAATTAAAAACCACTGCATGGATTTTTATCATTATAGGGTAGATGTGTACATACACTGCCAACACACATTGATGTTCAAACAACATGAAAAAGTGAACTTTGCATCCGGTGACCCCTTTAAAGGAATAGTTAATCCAAAAAGGTAATTTCTGCCATTATTTACTCACCCCATTTATGATTTCCTTTCTTCTGCAGAATACTAAAGAAGCTATTTTCAAGAATACAGGTAACCAAACAGTTTTGCTGACCATTGACTTCCACTGTATGCAAACTGATACATTTCTCAAAATATATTCTTTCATGTTTCACTGAAGAATGTTGGAATGACGAGGGTGAGTAAATGTTTGGGTGAACTATCGCTTTAACTCTCAGAGACCCACTGTAGTACATCTATTACTCTATTTTAATCAGTAGAGTAACACTTTTTTTTAACAGCTATCGGTTAAAACTACATATAACAGCAGTTTGAATTCTGAAACGTATCATAGCAACAAGTTTGGCAGAAAAAATGCTTTGAATCCAACAGAATGTCAGCAAGTCACACAACATGACACCACTGCCGTCTGTTTTGATCAAAATTTGGCAATATGCTTATTCTCCTTGAATATATATATCTCTTATGGTTGCATGAAATCTTAAATTGGACAATGGTTGCTAAGAAGTTGATTATTTGATTTAGTTGATTTGTCATACTTTAGCAACCAGGGACGCATACAGTAACTACACCTCTCTGTTCTCACCACCCACATCTCACTCGCATGAGCAAAGATGATTCAAATCACTGAGCATGGATCATTTAAAATGCTTTCAGCAGTCTGACAAAACCAGCATACACACATTAGGAATGGGTCAGAATGTTTAATTAGTGTTTTTCTGTATTATAGTCTTTTTTATCTGTCATATTAAAAAAATTATAATAAAAAAAGCTTCTCAAACTGGATTTTTAGCAGGCTGACAGTGTGCTACTGCTGAAGCGCCTGCATTCTAAAATCCTCTCTGAGAAAATTCATCCGCTTCAAAGCACCACTGCTACACCCATCAAAGCACAGCATTCGACAATACATTTCTAGGCAATTATGAGTGTTTTTAAGAAGATGTGTTGAGTTAAAAGTAGTTTGACGCATCTCAAGACCCTTCCGTTTTGTTTAATTTTGTAGCATGCTGTGTGAGCATCCTTTTAGCGTCTGATCAGGGGCCAGAGAATGTTTTAAAACTGTACTTACGCAGGCCTGAATATAAAACCTATATTTTGCACATCGCTAACATATATCTATGTATGTATTCCTAAGCGTGCATGATGTGCATAGACAGATGTTGCAGATGAACCCTAAAGCAAAGATGGTTTTAGAGCTGGAGTGACAAGATGAGCAGAAATAGACGGGGGAAGGGCAGGTAAAAAACTAACTCAAGGGCAACTCCATCACATCCGCTTCGACTGTCAACACAGATCCTCGTCTGATGAGTTTTCCTGAGCGAACAGCACTCTGGATTTTCACCAAGGTTACTTTTGACTCTAATCTCTCCTGAAACCCCCGTTTCACCACTTTCTCTTTATATTTGTGGAAAAGTCCTTTCATATTGCTCCACTAAAGCAGTCTACTATGTGATCTCCATCTTGTCATGAAAGACTAAAAAAAAAAAACAAGACAAAGCTTGAACCATGATGATTGCATGCTCACACTCACCATCAAGAGCGTGTTATAATATCTACTATACATGGAGAACCAGGAACATTAGTGGAATTAGTCTGGAAGGCTGTAAGAAACACTACCCTGCTTGATTGAAATCATTTCCCTTATGACAGGAAATGAAATTCAATAGTCATCGACAGGCTAAAGATAGAAACGCATGCCTCCTGTTTGTCCCCATGCCTGCAGTAGACATCTATAATGTGGTTAAGATCATTTTAAAGTGAAGCGTAATCAAATATGGACAGAGAAACTGAAAACGTGTTGAGACAAATTTGTCTGACACTGAATACTGCAGCACTTTGAGTCCAGGTTTAGTATTTATTACCACACATGTTGATGACTTTCCAAACTGGCACAAACCCAGTGACCAAAGCTTATAGGTGATTGAAAGTGTCCATTACAAATCAATTTAGTTTCACAGTGCAAAATCTAATTGAGCAAAATGCTGATAGGAATGTATAATACACATCAGTTCTAAGTATTTACTAAGGATATGCAGTATGAGCATTGTATGTTTTTGATTATTATATTATTATTTTATATATTTATTTACACTACTGTTCAAAAAGTTTAGGCCTGATAGGGCTGATTCATTTATTTTTTTAATGTTTTTGAAATAAATATGTTTAACAAAGCTGTGTTCATTTGATTTTAAATACAGAAAAGACAGTCATATTGTAAAATATTATTAGAATTTAAAATGTTTTCTATGAAATGCAATTTATTCCTGTTCTAATATGCTAATTTGTTATTAGAATTATCTATGCTGGCAGCAATTGTGCTGCCAAATATTTTATTTTGGAACCTGTGATACTTTTTTCAGGATTCTTTAATGAATAAGAAGTTAAAAATAACAGCATTCATTCAAAATATAAATCCTTTCTAACAGTCTACGTCTTTGCGATCACCTTTTTCGCAATTTAACACATTCTTGCTGCGTATAAGTATTCATTCCTTCCAAAAAAAGAAAGGATACTGATCAATTTTTCAATTTATTGTTCCCAAACTTTTGAATAGTAGTGTATATTGTGAGAAAAGATTTCTATTTTAAATAAATGCTGTTGTTCTTAACGTTTATTCATCAACAAATACTGAAAAAAGTATCACAGGTTCCAAAAAAAGAAAAAAAATTTAAGCAGCACAACTATTTCCAACATAGATAATAAATCAGCATATTAGAATGATTTCTGAAGAATCATTTGACACTGAAGACTGGAGTAATGATGCTGAAAATTCAGCTTTGCATCACAGGAATAAAATCTATTTTAAAGTATATTAAAATAGAAAACCACTATTTTAAATTTCAATATTATGTTTCATAACATTGCTGTTTTTTTCAGTGTTTTTAGTTAAATAAAAAGCTCTGATGAGCATGAGACTTCTTTAAAAAAAAAAAAAAAAACATTAAAAATCTTACTGATCCTAAACTTTTGAACAACAGTGTATATGTAAAATACCAATTTTTGATATTTTAGTGAATTTTTTTTTTTTAAATGCCAGTGCTCCATTTTATTTATTTTGTTTTATTCTAAATGTAATGTACATTATTAAAAAAAAAAGTTAAATTATTCAGTAAATATCTAAATTATTAAGAATTATCAGATATACACACTTGTGTTTGCACATCAGTTGAATATTGTGATTATGCTTGGCAACCTTAAGCAACCCACAGTTACGCCTTGTTTACACTGGGTAGGTGGTTGGGTGGGTGGGTGGATGGTTTGTTCGGTAGGTTCATGGATTGATACCGGACAGATACTGTAGGTGGATTGGCTTGCTCTCTCTTTTATTAACCATTATTCATTTATAAGCTCAATATAATTTTCCAGTAAGTTTATACATGACACTGCCCCCGAGTCACACAAATTCACACAGCTTCAGGCAGTTTCTGCACAACCTTATTCTCAGCCAGTTTTGTGCTTTGGAAAAGAAAACAGATACAGGAACTTCTGTAAACCGTCTGTGTTTCTGCAGTGCACATGAATCTTGTTTATCATTGTTCAGTAATACCTCATATGCATGAGCATGTCCTCTTCATTATTTCACATTGTATTGGTTCTGCACTTTACTGGCAAAAAAAGATATCTAATTATATGATAATGTTGTTTCTCAGATCTTTTAACTGCTATAAATCACATTATATCCAGTCATCTGTAAACAACCACTGTCTGAATTATTCATTGACACTGAGCATAGATGAAACTATTTTTTAGGATTGAGAGTATCAACAGAGACCTAAATATCATGTTTTGATGTCAGGAGTTTATTATTGTGTTTTCAAGGCTGCACTTTATTAATATTCCTCAGGCGTTCTTCTTAATGCTCTGTTCTTAACACCAAACACAAAGTATTAAATTTATGCAATTTAATTCAGATGAAATCCATTCTAATGTTGTTTTATGACTATTTCAGCCTTATGCATTCTTATGTGATTACGTGATTGCAATGTGGTAAAGTTTATTGCATTTTTAGCCGTTCATTAAGTTTCTAAATTGTCTAAGTTCTAGATTGACTAGATTTACTTCTGAGCAAGTTTGAGAGCATTTTAATAACTTAAATTGACTAGACAAAATACAAAATTATTAAGAAAAATAAATATTGGGATATATACACTGCTGTTCAAAAGTTTGGGGTCAGTAAGATTTGTATTTTTTAAAAGAACTTTTATTCTGACCAATTAAATTGATCAAAAGTGACAGGAAATACATTATTATAATGTTAAATATTTCTATTCAAATAATTGCAGTTCTTTTTAACTTTCTATTTATCTAAGAATTCTAAAAAAAAGTTTCAATAAAAGTACTGCAGTACAACCAGGGTCAGAAATTAACAAGAGCTTGTGGCAAAAATCCACCAAAATGAACAAAAATTCCCCATAAATTCAAGACATAGGGGCAAAGACTGCCCCTGCGCAATTAAACAACATATTACAGCTTGTTTTGTGCAGTGTTGAGCCTTGTAACCAATCAAACGCATTTCTGTTGAACTTAGGAATGCATTGGCCAATCAGAGGCACTTGGATTAGTCAGCGCTGAAAACGGCGGAGCTGTTATTGAGTGCTCATATTTGGGATTATAAGAGGAGTTTTTGTATAAATTGTCCTAGACTTGTGCTAGGCTAACGTCATAGACCAATATGTTTGTCACCAATATGCCAGTATGTGGCATGCCCGAAACGAAAAACAAAAACTTTTATATTGTTTTCTATATTGATATTAATAATCCTTATTACTATATAAAGAGCAATATATTTGTTTATAATAATCAGGTGATTATAAAAATTGCCCTCACAAATGTAAAAAAATGCAAATATTGCACCTTAATGGAAAAGTTTATTTCTGACCCCGAGTACAACATAAAAATATTACAGTACAACTGTTTTCAACATTGATAATATAGGAATATGTTTCTACAGCAGCAAATCAGTATATGAGAATGATTTCTAAAGGTTCATGTGACACTGAAGACTTGAGTAATGATGCTGAAAATTCAGCCTTGACATTACAGGAATAAATTACATTTATTAAAATAGAAAACAGATATTTTAAATTATAATAATATTTTACAATATTTGTGTATTTTCTGTATTTTTAATCAATGTTTCAAAAACATTTCAAAAGTTTGGGACCAATACGATTTTTTTTTTTTTTTTTACAGTAGTGTATATTTTTCAGTTATACTGCTTGCAGTCAAACCAAAATTTATTCAGACATCTTCAACATTTCTCACATTATCAGTTTATTTGCTATAGTTTAGAAAATGGTAATAAAATATGACAAGAACTCTGTCAGATCAAATTCATCGTAATGTCAGATAACTTTGACAGAAAGGTATGTAATGGATTACAATCAACCAAAAATTAACTGTTAGTATGACGATTACACAACTATCAATACTTTGTTGACCAATTACCAAACAATGTTTAATTTTGTTCAGTCTGTGGTGTAAAAAGGTCACATTAGCAATTAAAGAAAAAACATGGTCATGTCAAAGTCTGAATAATTTTTGGTCCCAATTTGTATCAGTTTTACTGTTCGTCCACTGTATCAAGAATTTCTGGGTATAATGTGTCACAGTTTACTTGATTTTTGCTATCCTCACTTACATAAATAAACTATAGTGCTCTGCACCCACTAGTAAAAAAAATATAAAAAATTATATATCTTATGTTTGAATAATTTTTGGTTTGACTGTAGTTCAAATGAGGCATCAGAATTCAATTCAGCAGTGACACAAGATATTCTAGATCTTTCTCATCTCACATTCTGAGCATTGTGATTGTCTGCTTACTGCTTATGAGAAAGGCTTTCTTATCACAGTTTTGCACATTTAACAGACAGCCACACTGCAATATTCTACAGTGCTGTCTTACTGTATGTTTCTAGATGTCTAGTGTCTGTGTGTCCCTGTAGTGTTGCAGGACGCTCACTGGAGCTTGTGTAAAGCTTCATTACCGCTGCACAAACAGCTGGGCCAAGGGGCATAAACAAAGCCTGCCTGACAGAACTGAACTTTAGTTTGAGTTTAGCGCTGTGGGCTTCAAGCATGAACCAGTCGCTATGTTCATACACCTCTGATTCATAACTAGTCCACTAATGTACAGTATGTCTACTCTCAGTAAAAGTGGAAAATACCAGTGGAAAATAGATTATTTTTAGCATGCTTTTATGAAGTAGTACCATATCTAAAAAACCTAAACAAAACAAGAATGCATTTAGTTGAGAGTGTTTTACCTGTAGGTGTGGGCAGACTTGGTGTCTCCCCCAGTACCAAGCGAACTCTCTTAGCGTGCGTTTTGCCCTGGTAGTGGGACTGAGCCACGATGGCAGATGTGAAGAACATGTTGCAGAGCGTACAGCATTTGTTTCTGTCCACCTCATTCTCTGCACTGTCCTAAAAAGGTTGAAAAACAGGACATATAGTACATGCGTAGTTTATATCTGAGGTAGAAAATCATTTCAATGCATGTCCAATTTGTAACAGAATTATTGCTCCAGTTATTTCTCACATACGTTTAGATTTATTCTTTTCTTACGAGAAATGCAATGATTGCTAAATGTCCTAAAGAGTGCTCAAACTGTTCCAAGATTGTGGTCGTAATCATTTATTTCAGATGGACGGTATGAAAACAAACAAATAAAATATTCAGCCAGTGTTCTCTGGCCATCAAAAACGGATTAGATGTGCTTCAGATTCCAGAATCTCACAGCCAGAAGATATTTTGAATATTCATTTGTCAGTAAAAACGCACACAGACAAGCGTATGATTGTGGCCACATTGTGTGTGTGCTGTGAGCTGCTGCCAGTGGCTTGAACTGTCCTTCTCGTCTCTGGAGACTGGACTGTGGATTACGGGGCCACTATCAATTCTAGCACAGACGGGGCCCTTGGCGTTCTCCCAACCCCCCCTGCTGTGAGTCAGGTCCTGATCCAGTGCAGCAGGAAAGAGGTCAGCTTTAAGTAAATCAGGCAAAAAGAGAAGCCAAGAACTGTCCCAGTTCACTGACCTGCCTTTCAAAGCAATGGTCCAGCTTATCATTTCTTATAAACACAACAAAATCAGTTACTGGAATGAACACACCAAACTCTCCTTTAGAGCAGCCTTAAATCACTGGAGCCCAGACAGAGGTATGTGGAGCCCAAAGGATGTTTTAGCAGGTTGCATGAGGAACTTGGAAAGATTTTGCACTGTTAGACCTCGATAACAGCAAATCTTTCAAATAAAATGATACAAATAAATACTGCTTATAAATGAATATTATGAATAGTAATAATAAATGTTGTTGTTATTACCATATCTCTATGTAATATATATTTGTAAGATATTTTATTGATGTTTCTCTATATATATGTATCTGAAGAAATCTCAAGAGCCTTAGTTCCAGCAAGATGAAATCAATAGCTGCTGAGTGCAGTTAGAATCACAATCTCAGTAAAGACAGCAGAAACACCTTCCTTAAGAAGTGACTGACTGGTTCCTGTTGTAAAGCTAAATGTGATGTAGTGTGTGTGTGTGAAATCTTTCCAGATTGATATCAGAGGAGGTGAGGAGTGGAAAACCTGTGAGAGCATGAGAGAAGCCACATGAAGGCACTTTAAAGGAAAAGTCCACTTCCAGAATAACAATTTACAAATAATTTACTCATCCAAGATGTCCATGTCTTTCTGTCTTCAGTCGTAAAGAAATTATGGTTTTTGAGGAAAACATTTCAGGATTTTTCTTCATATAATGGACTTGATTGGTGCCCTGATTTTGAACTTCCAAAATGTAGTTTAAATGCAGCTTCAAAGGCCTCTAAATAGAAGGGTCTTATCTAACGAAACAATCTGCCATTTTTTTTCGGAAAATAAATAAGTAAGTATACATTTTAAGCACAAAAGCTTATGTAGCAGAGGCTCTGGGATGCACGTTCACGATGCTACGAATTAGTGATGGGTCGTTCTTGAACGATTCGTTCATTTTGAACAAATCTTTAATGTGATTCAGGAAGAACGAGTTGTCTCGGGGAGTGATTCATTCAGTTGCGCATGCGCAACATCCTATTAGGTTCTGTACTGGAATTAGTTCACCTGTTTCGAGTCGTTCGTTCATCTTATGGGGCTGTCACGTGATGAACAAACGACTCGAACCCGAAGGCTCGAGAGATGAACTAATCAATTCTTTTTCCAGCTCACACTGCATTGGTTGAGCTTATGGGGCCGTCACATGATGAACGAAAGACTCAAACCCGTAAACTTGTCAGATATGAGGTGAGGTGAGCTAATCATAGACTAAAGACCCAGGTAAACAATGAATTAACATTTTCTGTTTCTTATAGCATTATAGCTTTGTCTTGTTTGTAGTGTAATCAACGTTTCTGTAAATAGTAGATGTGTTAGGGAAGTAACACGTAACATTTTAATTATATTTTGTTTGAATGAAATGACTTGAAAAAAGATTTGTTCATTTTGTTGAACGAGACTCAAAGAGTCGGTAAAATGATCCGAACTTCCCATCACAACTATAAATCACGTCTTAGTTCATCGTCTGTGTACTCCAGCTCAAAAAGGTAGAGTATGGCGAAAAACTCCATTTTATTTTCTCCTACAACTTCAGAATCGTCTGACATCGTTGTACCTTTGCGGCTCGATTGGACTATTGTCATGTCAGAAAATGGAAATACTTTCAGTTTTACGGATGTCGCCATCTTTGATATTACTTTGGTCACTGTTGCTATAGGTGTGTCAGGTTACTTTGATGTTTTATGAGTTTAATAAACCAAAAATGAAACATGTAATCATATACACTACCGTTCAAAAGATTACAGTCAATATTTTTTTTTTTTTTTTTTTTTTTTTTAAAGAAATAACTGCTTGAGGGCATATTAAATTGATCAAAAGTGACAGTAAAGATTTATATGAGAAATATCAATCATAGCGTGCCGATATACAGCTACGGGTGTGATATTGCATTTATACAACAGCTGGACGGCACAAGCATGTAAATACATAAGAAAAAACAACAGCAGAAGTACTCCCTTCCACTACAGATTCAAACCTCAGTTTGACAGTTTAACAGCTGAGCCCAAGCCTCCGTTACCAATTCGAAAACATCACTTTAGAACTAGTAATGAAGGAACGTTGAGTTGCTTCATTGTAAGCTTATTGTATTACTGTATTAAAAGCTCACTGCATTATGTAGAGTATTATGAAAGAGAGATGCACTCTGATACAGCATTCATTCTTCAGCTCAATCTCATATTCACAATAAAACATTAGTTTGAATGTCCGCTGGAAAGTGATAGGCTATCTTTCACAACTGTTAAAGGTGATTGCCGATGACAGCACTGCTCAGTGCATTTGCTGGCTACATCTTCAAGCTGTTGTTGAAGGAAAAATAACTTCCTTCAACAGTATTTCAGTCTCTGTCAAAATAAAAGTCTTTACTTCTGACTCATAAAAAGTCTCTTGTCGCCATCTAATGGCAGAGCAATGTAACTAAAATCACCATCACGAACACATACTGTATCTCAATAATAAATACTACTATTAAATATTACTATTATTAAAATAAAATATTGTTTATTGAAGAATAATAATTAATAATCAACAAAAGCCATCATAAAAGTTGCTAGGCAATTCAGTCAAAAGTACAAAGGCAGCGACGTAATGAAATTATGCCCTCAGCCAAATCTATTTGCTCTGGAATAAATAATAGATTAATGAGACCAAAGACAGCCCATTAGATCTACCCAAAACAATTATATCTCATGTTTAACCACTATAGAGACATCAGAGCCAGGTGGTAGAGACATCTGGCAGAAATGAGGCTGCTCTCGGCGGGGTCATGAGCGTTGAACGTTCGCTGATGCGCTGGAGTTCACATCTCCGAAAACTTTGAAGCTAATTTTCAATTAGACGTTATCTTTTTTTCAACAAACCACGTATTTGAAGTGTAAACAAATACATTCTCGCCTAAAAATACATTCCGTGACGCAAAAATTTTATTATTTTTAAATTTATACTGGATTTGGGCATCCGCCATGACACACATTGTGAGAAATGACACAAGTGGAATGATACAAACGGTGAAACGGTTGATGGAGTTCTGTTATCAGCCGATCAGATTCGGGGACCAGAAAGAACGGTTTTAAAATAAAATTTTATAAAAGATTTCTATTTCAAATACATGCTGTTGTTTTAATATTCTATTCATTAAAAATGCTGAAGAAATCTATCATGATTTTCACAAAAATACTAACCAGCACAACTGTGTTCAACGTTGGTATAAAAAGAAATGTTTCTTGAGCAACAAATCACCATATTATAATAATTTCTGAAGGATGATGTGCCACTGGAGTAATAATGATGAAAATTCAGCTTTGCATCACAGTAAAATATATTTAAATAGAAAACCATTATTGTAATAAATATGGGTCATTCTGTAATTATGGATCATTTAGAATTTGACAATGTGAAGAAAACAGTTTTCCTTTTTTCCAAAAACCCAAACAAGAAATTGTCTTGTTAAAATTTGCAGCAATAATACTTGTGTTACACTGCTGACAGTTAATTAATCCACTCTTGACACAGGTTTGCTAGTTTAACCAATATTAGGGGAAAGAGAGAGAACATAACTTCTAGTGTTTCATCCATGTGCTTCTAGAGGAAATATCATCATCATACTGTGCAAATTATGTGAGAATGGGACAAACCATTCCTTTTTGAGGGGGGTTTTCTAGTGGGTAACGTAGTTGACAATAGTTTTTCAGACACAAATAAAACAAGTTATCACAATAAACACTTATTATTTTTGAAGTGTGCACCCAAATGTCTTGATAACCTAATCTAACTGAAGACAAAACTATGAAATTAATTTATATTTGAGGTCATTTTCATGCTTAAATACAGAGTAGAATGAGCAACAAAATTGGACAGCTGAATACCAGGGTTGTATGTGATATGAACATAATTTTTTAACAAAAGATGGCTTTTTCAACATATAGTGTTTAGAACATTAGAAAAAATGACTGAACACTAACATTTGAACAGTAGTGTACACATCCTCATTGTTTTAATAACAATACTTCTAAATGCAATAAAAGTGAATGGAAAGGGATAATGTCAAGCCCCAAAAAAAAACAAAAAGCATATTCTTGCGTGCTATATTTCAAGTCATACGAAGCTAATAGTTCTGTTTGAGGAATACATCAAAATCTTGAAGCAGGGGTGAATTTATGTAAACTGGGACACGTTTTGCCATTAAGATGACTGGGAAGAAATGTTCCCATTAACCTAAATTCACCTACTATGCATTTTCAAATTGAACTTTTTAATGACAAAGAAAATTACTGAATGCAGCTTCAGCACTGTGGTAAACTTTCCATAAAAGAAAATGAGAAAAACTGAAAAAAGTCATCCAGTTTGGAACAACATAAGGGTGAGTTAAATGATGACAGATTTTTCTTTTTTGGGTGAACTATTGCTGTTGATACTGCAAATAGCATCTGCTCCATCTGAATCAGACATTTAAAAATAAAACTGCCATATTTTCATTCCAGAGCAGGGAATTATTTTGGCTCAAGCATGTTGTCTCAGACATTTTCCCCAGTCTTAGGCCAGATCTCTGTATTCTCAACCATCACTGCTGACATTCCTGCACTTAAAAAAGAAGTGCAAAGCAACACTCAGGAAGGACGCTTCATCAGCAAAATGTCTGTAAAATAGCAGTCATGGAAAATCTGAGAAACAGGAGTGATGGTCTGTTTCTCTTTCTGTATCCATCTCTTTCTCTCTCGTTTCTCACAGCATCTCGGCTCTTTGTGGATATTCTGTCAAATGAATATCTAGACAGCTCTCTCTGTCACGCTCCCTCGGGGCAGCCGTCTCGTTGACTTTCGGTGCCCGTGATAAAATCTTTATTGGTATTGACAGCTCTGTTCCTCCTCACCTTGTTCAGTGAATTTGAAAATCTGGACAGCACCCATGACAGCATGTTGAAGCAGCAGATGCCCGACCACCACAGCAGCTCTGCCTCAACTCTTTAACCTCTCAATTGTTACAATACTCAAATAATACAGCAAAAATGGTAAAATTACAAAATATTTTTGCAATTTAAAATAACTATTTCCTATTTTAATATATTTTAAAATCTAATTTATTTCTGTGATGCAATGCTGAATTTTCAGCCATTACTCCAGTCTTCAGTGTCACATGATCCTTCATAAATCATACTAATATGCTGATATGTATGTATATATGTATGTATATATATATGTATATATATATATATATATATAAATCTTACTGAACCCAAACTTTTGGGTGGTAGTGGGATTAATAACAAACATCATTAAAACATTTAATTGAGTTTATTTTTATTATTTTTATTGGCTAATAATAATAATAATAATAATTATTATTATTATTATTATTATTATTATTATTATTATTATATCTTACTAAACAGAGATAGGTTTATGTAATTAAAAGCTATTTTGCCAGTGAGATAAGAAAAAATAAGCTCAATTCAATATATTTTCTTTGAAAACAAGTCTAATTATCCTACACAAGTTTGATTCTCATGAAAAAAAAAATTATATATGAATGTTTAGGCATTAAAAAACATTCTTAATATTTAATGAATATGTTTTTTTCATTATTTATAATATTTAAAAAGGAACACTTCTCACCAAATTATCCAAGATTAAATCTACTGAGCAAGGCTATCCATATTAATTGTATTACTATACTGTGTCAGTTCCTTTTTTTTTCATTTCTCAAAGGGATTTTAGGAGAAACATCTGAGAGTGTAGACAGTTGAAAGATACAGCTCTGATCCTCTGAGCTCTGAAAGAAGAACCACTGAGCAATACAGTGGTCCTCTGGGTCCTGTCCTACAATATCATTATATAAACCCAAGCCCCTCAGCTCCATAAAACAATACTTTTAATGTTTTAGCATAGTTGAAGTTGATGTATAAGACCTTGCAATGACAAACAAGGGCTCAGCTGTGCTCTGCCATCACATTTATGACAGTAAAATCAGCATTTCAAGGTGAGGCCAGCCATTTATAAGAACAATCTCCTTTCTTTTTCAGTACATACTGCTTGCACCTATATTCAAAAATATTATATATCTCAGCAAAAATATAGAGTTATCCATAAGTGTATATATATATATATATATATATTATATATAAAGAGAGAGAGGTTTACCTTCACATAACTGACTGTGTTTTTGTAACTTATGCATGTTTTTAACAAACTTGTGTATGAAAGATAACTTAATTTAGTACTCATTTGCTGTGTGACAGCCACTTTCTGTGCTTTTGCTTCAGGTGTGTGCGCTCAGAAAACCGTATAACAGAAGTTTAAACTGATATGGCTTTAAAACAGCGCGATAGACATTATAGTCAAAACCAAACAGATGTTTTTTGGCAGAGTATCTGAAGTACGAGCTGTAAAGGCACAGCCCTATTCTGGAAAAGGGGGCGGGGAGCAGCAGCTCATTTGCATTTAAAGAGACATGCACAAAAACAGCGCGTTTCTGCTTCCACTCAAAATAGGCATTTTCAAAATTATACAATAAATGATCTGTGGGGTATTTTGAGCTGAAACTTCACATTATGGGGACACCTGAGACTTGTATCTTGTAAAAAGGGGCATAATAGGTGCCCTTTAAGGACAAAAACATGACAAATGTCTTTAAATATGACATCTGAACAATATTTGAGTTGTGGTAACCGTAGTATTAGCGGACTGGTCTAAGCAGACTGGTCTGTCGACTCAGTCCGTAAAATAGAAAACAATCATTTTAAATTTAAATATTTCAGTGTGTTACTTATTGTTTGTTAACATTAAAAATTGAACTGATCCCAAACTTTTGAACGCCAGTATATATGCATTTATATGTATGTTATGCCAGAAGTGGCGCTTCCTAGCAATTTGAGTGAAATGTGAACCTGTTCTCATTGCACTCCTTGTCACACAGGAGCAGAATTGTTTTTTTTCCTTTTTTTTTTTGTTTTTTTTAACACGTCAGGGCTGGAGCAGTCGCAATCGTCTCAGAGCTGTGGCTATGTGTGTGTGTGTGAGGGGACCACAGTGTTCGCTGTCACCTCCCTGCTGAAAGGAAACAGACAAATAAGTTCAAACTTCATGGCCTAGTTCTATTTCGCTGTGCCTGTGACCTGATTCCAGTGAGCCGGCCAGTGAGTGTGTGTGTTCTGACACTCTGAGAGGTGAGTGTGTAGCGCTCGCAGCTCACAGACGTGTTTTCCCATCCCAGCGCTGCTCCGCTCATGTAAAACAGCTCACTGTCACAGCTCAGGCTGCGCTCATTACTGTATACGTGTGTGTATATCCATTATGATGTGTGTTTTAGTGCTCCATGTGATCTCTGTGCAGTGCATGCAGCTCATTTCAGTTTGTTTTGAAAGTGAAGGCACTGCACATACTGTATAAAGGCTTGGTGATATATAAAATACTAAAATACTAGAATGAAAATGATCAGGATACAGTTGAGGTTAAAAGTTTACATATACCTCTGCAAAATGTTAATTACACTGACCAAAATTATAAACGCAACACTTTTGTTTTTGCCCCCATTTTTCCCCAACTCATAGATCTAAGACTTTTTCTATGTACACAAAAGGCCTATTTCTCTCAAATATTGTTCACAAATCTGTCTAAATCTGTGTTAGTGAGCACTTCTCCTTTGCCGAGATAATCCATCCACCTCACAGGTGTGGCATATCAAGATGCTGATTAGACAGCATGATTATTGCACAGGTGTGCCTTAGGCTGGCCACAATAAAAGGCGACTCTAAAATGTGCAGTTTTATCACACAGCACAATGCCACAGATGTCGCAAGTTTTAAGGGAGCGTGCAGTTAGCTGTTGCCCGTGAACTGAATGTTTATTTCTCTACCATAAGCCATCTCCAAAGGCGTTTCAGAGAATTTGGCAGTACATCCAACCGGCCTCACAACCGCAGACCATGTGTAACCACACCAGCCCAGGACCTCCACATCGAGCATCTTCACCTTCAAGATTATCTGAGACCAGCCACCCGGACAGCTGCTGCAACAATCAGTTTGCGTAACCAAAGAATTTCTGCACAAACTGTTAGAAACCGTCTCAGGGAAGCTCATCTGCATGCTCGTCGTCCTCATTGGGGTTTCGACCTGACTGCAGTTTGTCGTCGTAACCGACTTGAGTAGGCACATGCTCACATTCAGTGGCGTCTGACACTGTGGAGAGGTGTTCTCTTCACACATGAATCCCGGATTTCACTGTACAGGGCAGATGGCAGACAGCGTGTATGGCGTCGTGTGGGTGAGTGGTTTGCTGATGTCAACGTTGTGGATCGAGTGGCCCATGGTGGCGGTGGAGTTATGGCATGGGCAGGCGTATGTTATGGACAGTGAACACAGGTGCATTTCATTGATGGCATTTTGAATGCACAGAGATACCTGACGAGATCCTGAGGCCCATTGTTGTGCCATTCATCCACGACCATCACCTCATGTTGCAGCATGATAATGCACGGCCCCATGTTGCAAGGATCTGTACACAATTCCTGGAAGCTGAAAACATCCCAGTTCTTGCATGGCCAGCATACTCACCGGTGAAGGAGTGGAATTCTGGATCGAACTTGGACTTCATAATAATATGAATTATTTTTTCTTGTGTTATTATTAACCTCCTAGATTGTTTGATGACTGAATAAAGTTAACAGGTAAAACATATATGTGACCCGGGACCACAAAACCAGTCATAAGGGTCAATTTTTCAAAACTGAGATTAGTACTTCATCTTATGATAGGAAAATATTCGTCCGAGATGCAATTATTTGAATATCTGGAATCTGAGAATGCAAAAAAAATGAAGTATTGAAAAAATCACCTTTAAAGTTGTCCAAATGAAATTCTTAACAATGCATATTACTAATCAAAAATTAAGTTTTGATAGATTTACAGTAGGAAATTTACGAAATATCTTCATGGAACATGATCTTTACTTAATTTCATAAAAAATTTTGGCATAAAATAAAAATCAATAATTTTGACCCATACAATGTATTTTTGGCTATTGCTACAAATATACCCCAGCGACTTAAGACTGGTTTTGTGGTCCAGGGTCACATATTAGTAGTGATAGACTATGGTAAGAATGGAATGTGTAACAGTGTCCTTTTACATACTGAGCTCTATATTTTCTCAAGGTCATAGTGCCATGACACAAGGGGTCATCAGAACATGCCATCTATGCGACCAACACGTGATTAGAACATTTATGCATAGAAAATAAGCTGAATATGGATTTGGCCTGTCTTTTCACTCGTTAAGAAACGGCTCTCATTGTGTCTGTAGTCAATCATATTTGATAAGATCCAGGGCAGAGCTAGGCAACCTTGAAGTACAGATAGGTGTTCTCTGCGAATGTGTGTGAACGTCTGTCTGTGCAGCTAGATGCAGAGAGAGCCCTAGGAGGAAACGTCATGTGCCGTCACCCTGATGTCCAGAGTGATAGATATACGTCTCTGGAGAGACCTATTGCGTCTGACCTCTGATTGCTTGTCACCTAAGTAATCACTGAGGATATGCTTACGTCCATATGTGGAGATTTTCTATGTTTATCTATGCTTTGACCAACCAGAATAATACTGTTGTATTGAGATTGTATGCAGAGCGGCCTACGAACTCCGTTGAGAGTGTTGAATCTGACTTCTGCTGATGAAACTGCAAACTATGTTCTTCAGTAAATTTTCCTTCGATTGACTGCATCGCTGACTCCTGATCTTTGTTCATCATATCTGGTCCTTGGGTTTCAACTGTACATTCCCCTACACCGGACATGTCACCCATTGAGCATGTTTGGGATGCTCTGGATCGGTGTATACGACAGCGTGTTTCAGTTCCTGCCAATGTCCAGCAACTTGAAGAGGAGTGGACCAACATTCCACAGGCCACAATCAACAACCTGATCAACTCTATGTGAAGGAGATGTGTTGCACTGCGTGAGGCAAATGATGGTCACACCAGATACTGACTGGTTTTCAGACCCCCCCCCAATACAGTAAAACTGCACATTTTAGAGTGGCCTTTTATTGTGGCCAGCCTAAGGCACACCTGTGCAATAATCATGCTGTCTAATCAGCATCTTGATATGCCACACCTGTGAGGTGGATGGATTATTTCGGCAAAGGAGAAGTGCTCACTAACACAGATTTAGACAGATTTGTGAACAATATTTGAGAGAAACAGGCCTTTTGTGTATATAGAAAAAGTCTTAGATCTTTGAGTTCAGCAACAAAAGTGTTGCGTTTATAATTTTGGTCAGTATATTTTACCAAAATAAGAGGGATCATACAAAATGTTATTTTTTATTTAGTACTAACCTGAATAAGATGTTTACATATAGTCCACAATAGAAAATAATAGATGAATTTATGAAAATTACCCCGTTCAAAAATTTGCATACATTTGATTTTTAATACTGTGTTGTTACCTGAATGATCCACACACGTTTTTTTTTTTTTTTTTTAGTAATAGTTGTTCATGATTCCCTTGTTTGTCCTGAACAGTTAAACTGCCTGCTGTTCTTTAGAAAGATCCTTCAGGTCCCACAAATTCTTTGGATTTTCAGCATTTTTGTGTATTTGAACCCTTTCCAACAATGACTGTATGATTTTGAGATCCATCTTTTCACACTGAGGTTAACTGAGGAACTCATATGCAGCTTCTACAGAAGTTTCAAATGCTTACTGATGCTTCAGAAGAAAAAACAATGCATTAAGAGCCATGGGGTGAAAACTTTTTGAATTTGAAGATGAGGCTTATTTTGTCTTCTGGGAAACATCCAAGTATCTTTTACAGCTTCTGAAAGGCAGTACTAAATGGGGGAAAAAAAAAGATATTTAGGCAAAATTAGAAAAATGTACACATCTTCATTCTGTTCAAAAGTTTTCAACCTCTGGCTCTTAATGCATTGTTTTTCCTTCAGTGAGCAGGTATCATTCAGGTATCAACACAGTATTAAGAATCAAGCGTATGGAAACTAAATACTGAAAAAAATGTGCATTTTGTCTGATTCCTCTTATTTTGCTAAAACAATTAACATTTTGTAGATTCTGCAAGCTCTATGTAAACGTATGACCTCGACTGTAATTGTTTTAGTTATATCACACTGCGCTAACTGTATATGCCCTTGAAAACCATAATCACAAACTCTTAAGAACCCATCAGGACTGCAGTGGTCCCCAGCAGGGACCAAAACTGTTTGAATTGAGATTTTAGTTTGTAAAAGCTTGCTTTTGGGTGATTCTTTGCATTTCAGGCGTGTGTGTTTGAATTCAGACATCCTCTCAATGGTTTTCAGGTCCACGGGGCCTGTGCACATGGATTACTATGATGATTGTGATCCCAGAACCAGGGCAAACATTCTCCTCGCACCTCTAGAGGGGACAAGCCGAGTGTAATCCAATAAATAACACTGTGAAAATTGAAGCAGTCAGCAACATCTAAAATAAACCACCAAACGCAGGTGAGAAAGACCAACAGAAACCAAATAAAATTCAATTCCTGCTTGATTGAACGTGAAATGTTTTTTTTTTTTATAGCATTCGTTGAAGATGAATGCCAGTCGATTTCATATTTCCTCTCGGTTTTTCATTCAGACTTGTCATTTTCTTCCTCGCCAATGACTTGTCACCTACACATTTGTGCGTGTGCATTTACATATGACCTATTTTAGGTTTGATAATGAAAGCGAAGTGAGTGTATGAGCATGTGTGAGTAAAGGTGCTGGTGTGTGAAGTTGTGAAAGCGTGTGTGATGCTCTGGCAGTGTCTGGTCCTGTTCTGTTGTTAACAAAGAGCATTTAATTAGGAGTCTGTTTATCTCTCTCCTCCACTCTCTCATTCCTCTGTTGTAATGTTGGGAAGGGTGTGAAAACAAGCTAAAAATAAGAGCCCGAAGGAGGAAAGTCACAGAGACACATTAATTGTGCTGGTTAAAGGCATACAAAATATAGATTTAGGAAAATGAAGGAGGGGAAAAAAGCATTCTTTAACATCTTTAACTTTCATTCTACCTGATGGAGTGCCACTAAAGCAAAGAAACTTTTTTTTTTATATATATATCTCCGAGCCCCTTTCTGACCTACTTTCCTCTTTTGTTGTTCTCCTGTGAGTCTGTGTACTCCTGCTTGACATTTTTGAAAAGGAAACTCAAACACGCTTTCCATAGCCTCAGTGTAACTCACTTCCTCTCTGATGAAGTCAAGGACTCGGGGAAACGAGGTGAGTTTTAAGAGATAACTGAGAATGAGACTGAGTGTTATTCTCAAGGGTTGCTCTGCTTTTACACACAGCAATGTCTCCACTATGGAAGCTTGTTTTCACTTCAAAGTACAAAATTTAACACATTGTGACACATTGTGAGAAAAAGCCACTTTTAGATATATAAAGTTCCAAGATATTTTAAGTCACAATAATGAGATACAGACATATTGGGCGATTTATTTATTTATTTTTTATCTTATTTGGAGGTGGGAACAGGCTTCCATACTACTACAGGCAGAAAAAAAATCTGATGAATTGATTGATTGACTATCATTAACTAACTAAAAACTAAAACCATTTAAAAAAATATTTTCATTACTTAAACATTAACTGAAATTAAAATGAAAAATATACAAATACAACCTAATTTAAAACCGACAAACTATAATTATATGAGATACTGATACTATGATAATGATACTAATGTAACATTTACTTTACCGTATTTAACATTAGCTGAAATAAAAAATGTAAAAAGTAAACATTTTATTTCAACTACAGTAGTTGCCAATGTAACATTTCTCATTTTTGTTTAGTTTAAGTTGAACTAAAATGACGAAAAAAAATAATACATTTAAATAGACATGTCTTAAAATAAACATATTAAAAGAATAAAAAACAAGACTAATCAAAATATAAAACACGCAATAAAATTGCTAAAGCTTTAACTGAAATTAAAATGAAAGATATACAAATAAAACATAATTCAAAATTTTGACAAACTATAATAGTATATTAATAATATTAAATTAACACATTTATTTTAACTTAATTAACATTAGCTGAAATAAAATATTTTTAAAAAGTAGAAAAGAAATTCAACTAACTGACAAAGTAACATTTCTTAATTTAAAGAGCAGGTCATATGGGTTTTTGTAAAATCTCTTTTTTGAAGTTTGTAACGTAGCTGTCTAATATAAACATTCTGCAAATTTCAAAAAAGTGCAAAAGTGCACTGTAAAAATAATAACCCCTGAGGTGTTGTGTTGCTGGATGTAATAATGAACGTAGTGGTCGTCATTTACTCCCGACATCTGAGCCGCTAAAGATGCAGTGGATTACGTTTGATTGTGAAGGGAATGCGCCTCCCGATCTACATAAATGTGTTTGCGTGAATCATTCGTGATCCAGTTTCACTTACAGCAGAAGTGAGTATAAGGGTTTTTTTTATGAATCTTTGCAATCGCCTTTCCTAAAAACATGCTAGTTTGGAAGTTAAGTGGCTAAATGCAGCTAAACTAAACAGGCTCAAGCAGAGCTCATTTGCATTTAAAGGAACAATCCCTCAAAATGAGATGATTTTTGCAGAGCTCATTTTGACAAGGTAAAAAGGGTGTTGTTTTACACTACCATTGAGAATTTTTAACCAAAGTGTATATTAGACTTTATATTAAGACCCTAAAGAATCATATCAACTGGAAAATGGGCATCTGATGAACCCTTTAAGCTCAGAACTGCTTTGAACGATTCGTTTCGAAATCATTGAAAAATGATTCTAATATTAAATGTATATTCTAAGAAAATTATAATGTTTTCTGAGCTTAGGGACTTGAATTGATTCATTTGATTATTTTTGGTCTGTTTGCTCAAATATGTTCAATTGTTTGTAGTTCGAACAGCAGAAGCCACATGCAGATGTCTGAATTCATTTACAATCATGCAGCATTCACTATGTACAGAATTGGGAATGATTAAATGAGTTTTTAAATCTTCCCTCTTTCATGACAGACAACCTTCTATGTTTCTTGGCATTGTGTCGGCAACCAATTAGATATTGTCTACACTACATTTGCAAAATAACAGTGCGGACAGCGAGTCCTAAAGTTTGCATTTGGGAACTGGGTCCAATGTGGACATAATGATAAATTGAAGCCAGAGAACATTTTAATTACTCAGAGGTCACGCTTTCATAGTTCATGAAACTGAATAGAGATCTTGGTAATGTTTCATGTAAATATCGACTTTCTCTTAGATGTTTTCCCTTAAAATTCCTAGATGATGTAAAAACAGAAACCTGTTTATTTTCATACTGAGACTTGTAGGCCTCGTTTGAGACATCAAGATCTCTTCAAACTGTAAAGGGAGACACATACTGGAGTCTTTTTCTCAGGAAAAAGCATGAGTTTTATCTCCATTTAACCATTTCTGTCTTGCAGAAACAATTGAGTCTATGACGGTCTGTTTCTCAATACATGTCTGTCTTAGAGAATAAGAGCGACTGTGAATGGAGATCTTGCGATTTTCTGTCCTGTGGGACACGGCATTGACAGGGCACATGGTGTCTCGGACTGATTCCAGACTGATAGCTGAGCATATCTGAGAAAGATCTGCTTCAATCCATCTATTTTTGACAGAGAAGTCAGTATTGACTTGTGTGGATGTGGCCAAAAAAGTTGTGAAGTGACAGGACTCAAAGTTTTAGTCAGTGAAAGGTTGTCCTGCACTGGTTTCTTTAGTCTAGAGGCATGTACTTTCTTCATTTTGTGTTTGGTTTTGATTTGTGGCCCGTTGGCTTTGCTCTGCTCAAACAGAGAGTTTGAAAGTGACGGCGCAGTCGTCGCCGAATACTGCCTGGTACCAAGAAGAATTATTCATAAACAGTCCCACTAATGAGCTCTGTATAAGAGCACAGACTATGATTCAAACAAAATGGTAGCTGCGAAGTTTCAGTGAATGTGAGTGATAAACTAACATCTCCACCCCTCAGAGACCCTTCAGAAAGCAATTACAAGAGCTGAGGCTCAGTCAAAACAACCTGCATGTGTCTGTATGTCAAATCATCAATCCGCACTGGGATCATTTAGATGTTTTATAGTATATTCAGAACTGCCAGAAAGGAACAAAAAGCCCTGAAACTCTTCATCTACTAGTTTATAGCCTCTCCAAGTTGTCTATCTGAATCCTATACAGCTTGTGTTAATCATGGCTTAATTCAAAGTCCATGAAGACATTAGATGACTGCTGCGCCGGTCATTTGCCTTTTGGGGAAATGGAACATTAACATTCTGTCTCTAAGGAGTGAAGACAACAGAAAAATCAAAGCTCAGTGCCTGTAATCTCCACTGCCTTCATTTAGTGTCTCACCAAAGACAAAAATGTCTCTCTTGAGGTTAAGCAACAATTATCGCAAAGAAAAAAATATTGCCAAGTGTTTTTTTTTTCCCATTGATGTTCTCATTTAGTGTATGTAAAAAAAAAATTGTGATATATAGTAAGAGTATAAATTAATATGGGCAGCATAGTTCAGATAATTGTGATTAGACATTTTAGACAAAGGATCAGTTCACTCCAGAATTAAAATTTCCTAATAATTTACTCACCCCCATGTCATCTAAGATGTTCATGTCTTTCTTCTTCAGATTAAAAGAAATTAAGGTTTTTGGGGAAAACATTCCAGGATTTTTTTATAGTTTAATTGAGATCAACAAGTTGAAGGTCCAAATTGGAGTTTCGATGCAGCTTCAAAGGGCTCTACACGATCCCAGGTGAGGAATAAGGGTCTTATCTACCAAAACTACAGCAATCAGTCATTTTCTTAAAAAAAAAAAAAAAGTACACTATTTAGCCACAAATTGCTCATCTTCACCCTTAAAAATAAAGGTGCTTCCTTTTTTGTCTAAATGGTTCCATAAAGGACCTTTAACATCTGAAGAACCTTTCTGTTTCACAAAAGGTTCTTTGTGGCAAAAGAAGGTTCTTCAGATTTAAAAAAAGTAAGAAAGAGATGGTTCTTTAAGGAAGCTTTGACTGAATGGTTCTTTGTGGAATCTAAAATGGTTCTCCTGTGGCATCCCTGTGAAGAACCTTTTAAAGCACCTTTATTTTTAAGAGTGTTGCACTAGCTCTGTGATTGACGCATTATGTAATCAAGTTAGAAAGGTAGGGTATGGCAAAAGACTCAATGTCATTTTCTCCTCCACCTTCTGTCATCTGACAATGTTGTTTTACCTTTTGTAAAGGTGCGTTTGACTTTCTTTGCATGTTCTCTTCGTAAATACTTCCACCTACGTCACGCATGACCTTTCCAGCCTGACAACGAAATGTGTGAAGTCGAGCTAGTGCAAGACGAGCATTTGTGGCTAAAAAATACATAAATCGCTTTTCTAAATGTAAACTACAAGGTACACTATTCGTGCAATCTAAACATACAAGGGGTGATCAAAAGTTCAGATACTATGCCCATGATAAACAATGGAATACTGTCCTCTCCAGGGTAACTAAAGTGAAAGTGTAACCCGTCTCACTTTAAAATCGTTTTTCTCAAAATTCCATTCCTGAAAATCATAGCTATCAGCCAACTTAAGATAGCCATAACTTTTGTTATGTTCAAACTATGGACGGAATAAAAACGGTTTTGGAAACCCAGCTTTCATATGGTATCAAAACCTAAAAAAGGTAAAATTTCACCATGTGTTGGGTTTTCCTAGATCGCATCATAATTATGAAAAAAAAAAAGATAAATTTGCAAATAAGTAAGAAAAAAAACTGTACTCTGAAATGAAGTTTAATTATAAGTTAGAAATTACCGGATTGTCTGGTCTCAGTCTTTTGGATGGTGGACCTCCATCTTCTGGGTGGAGCATGTAGAACAGACGCACTTTGTTGGCGTGTTTCTTGCTCTGTTGTGTGTGAGAAAGAGACAGAAAAACAGTGGAATTAACGCATTAGAAACCAAAAGTGTTCTTGCTTGGTTTGACATAAATGTATTATGTTTTTATGACACCCAGTAAATATCCAAGTGATCTTTTGCAAAGACCCACCCCCATTAGCTACTGTTGAAGTAAAAAATATATTGCGGAGCAAAGAGGAAACTGACAACGAGCTGCCAGACAAGACAGAGAAACAAAGTCTCAGCTGTCAAATTTTGTCATTTTTAAAGAAATTCAAACTTTAAATACCGTTTTGTGGCTCTGTAATGTGTCATGACAGTTAGACATTTACATATTGAACATTTAGACATAAGAGTGTCATCACTGTTGAGCCTCAGTTCAAACGGCATGTTAACTGATCATCTCTTTGTCTTTACTAGTTATAGCACGAAATAAATATAAATGAACATCAGAAGGTATCTTGTTTCAACAGCAGAAAAACATCAAGTCCACCGATGTTAATCTACTCTACTGTCTAGTTTGCTCAACAAACAAAAATGGCAGATTCAGCGTTATGACTGGTCACATCGCCTGTCAATCAAACTCTCTGCAAAGAGTCAATTCTGCAATACTTAAAAAAAAAAAATAATGCACACATTACCAAACATACAATCTGCAGTCTAAAGGATTATTAGCCTATTTTGGCTAATCAATAGAAAATGAATAAAAAACATGACATACTTCTGCTGTTATAAACTAGCATCAGTTGCTTTAATGTTTTTGGTTCCTGCTGAAATGACTGGAAGTTATCAAAACAAACTTTGTGTTTGTACCAGTCTTTTTTGTGCAGAGTGTTTGAGGTAGTTTGTTCCCTCTAGCTGTTATTGATTTGCAGTGTCTGTGCAGTTCTGACAATCATCTTACATGTACTATATACAGTACACTCCCTGAGTTTTTTTCTTTCTCTGTCAAACTTTGCAGTGCTTGCAAAGTTGCATCGTACTGATATTCTTAAAACATTCTGGTAAAAAAAAAAAAAAAAAAAAAAACTCCATTTGAACTTTGTAGACAGCTTCAGCTGTAGCTGTGATATCAATTTTTGGTTCTGTACAGTAGATCAAAAGTTTGAAAATTCCTTTGACAGTGATTCAAAACATGCCATTTATTTTAGAATTTGTATTATTTATTCTATTATTTTTATTACTTATTTTAATGCTTTTTAAATTATTTTTATTTATTTTTTTTATTTGTAAGGCCTTTATAGACACATTATCATCCTGAAATATAATCAGGCATATTAGTCTCACCTCTCATTGTTCCTTGCCTAGAGGACCATTTAAATCAAAAGTGTTGCATTTAACCCCATTTTCTCTTGCTGATTCTTGTGTGCAGCCGACTGAAAATAAGACGTCTGCTGAGTGTCATGACAACAGTATGCAGGCTGTTATTTACTCCAAACCAACACACCAGCTTTTACTGTTTAGTTGCAGCTTTACAAACATATGAAGGAAACATATATAAAAATATGCATATTATAAATGCAGTATATGTATGTATATGATTTCTTATTCATGTCATCTGCAGTCTGCGACTGCTGTCTTCTGTTACTCCACCCAAACACTTTGATTATTTCATAGGAATCTGAGGATACCAAAGAGTTTGGCAGTCAGGTGAACTTTGAAAAATGCATGTGACTACTTAGCTTTCAAAACATTTACAGCCACGCACATATCGAATAATCAAGGTGGGCCAGAAGAGCAAAGCCCCAGTGACCTTCTTAAAAAAGGACAAACCTAATGTACCTGCTTCAAGATTTAGTACTGATGTTGAACTATTCTATCAGCATCTCGGATAACAGTCTTCTATCTGCCCTGATCTGACCCTATATATTTTATATATATATATATATATATATATATGAGATAAGACCATATATGAGAGAATATGAAATGTAAAGTGCATCATTTTGGCAGACTGACTTTTTTTTCTCCATTTCCTCTTTTTAATATAAAACTTAAAGCCGCTCTTCATTTTCAAGTTGGGCTGCGACAAAACACTGCACTTCACACAGTGTTTATGCAGAGCTGTTTCCTGAGCTCACTGAGGGAGGATATATTTCAAAACAGTGCTTTTTAAATGTAATAGAAAAATGAAAGGTTTGCAGTATGGCATTTCAGTTCTGTCTCCGTAAAATCACAGAACATACTTACACAGTCAATTACAGAAATGTGCTCCTGCAAGCAGAAGTGTTTGTATTAATAGAACATGTAAACCAAAGCATGGTTTTATACTAAAACCTAGTGAGTAAGAAGTGACATGACCAAAATGAAATTATTATATATTTATATAATTATTAATATAATTACAATTTAAAATAACTATAAATATATTTTAAAATATAATTTAATTCTGTGATGCAAAGCTGAATTTTTAGCAGACATTATTCCAGTCTTTGATGTCACATGATATGCTGATTTAAAGGGGTCATCCGATGCCCATTTTCCACAAGTTGATATGATTCTTTAGGGTCTTAAAGGGGTCATCGGATGCTAAGTTCACTTTTATATGCTGTTTGAACATTAATATGTGGCAGTGTTTGTACAAATCTACCCTATAATGATAAAAATCCATGCAGTGGTTTTTAATTAATATGTAAAAATAATATCCCCTTTTTCAAATCAAGCCATTCTCAGATGCCTGTCGTTGTGGCGTCACACCCACAGAGGCCGCTTGATTGACATGAGTGTTTTACCTCAGATTAGCTGTAACAGTCCAACCTCCATGTTTGGATGTCGGAGCAGGGATGTAAGTTACACAAGAATTGAGCGATTGAGGTGTTGTGTTGCTGGATGTAATAATAAACGTAGTGGACCCTCTCTTCTCTCTGCTGCTCTGAGAGATTGATTATTTTAGCCGTATTTAGCGCTTTTAGCTGCAAAACTTGCTAACTAGCACGTTATTAGGAAAGGTGATTGCAGAGATTCATAAAAAAAAACCTTATACTCACTTCTGCTGTAGGTGAAGCTGGATCACGAATGATTTGCGTGAACATAGACGGATATATGTAGATCGGGAGGCACATTCTCTTCACAAACAAATGTAATCCACTGCATCTTCAGCGGCTCAGATGTCAGGAGTAAATGACGACCACTATGTTCATTATTACATCCAGCAACACAACATCTCAATCGCTCAATTCGGGTATTCTTGTCTAACTTACATCCTTGCTCTGGCATCAAAACAATGGAGGTCGGACTGTTACAGCTGATCTGAGGTAAGACGCTCATGTCAATCAACTATCGTGGGAGCAGAATGGCTCGATTTGAAATAGGGAATATTATTTTTACTGATTAATTAAAAACCACTGCATGGATTTTTATTATTATAGGGTAGATTTGTACACACACTGCCAACACACATTTATGTTTAAACATCTAAAAGTGAACTTTGCATCCGATGACCCCTTTAAGAATCAGATTTTTTTTTATTATTATTAAGATGTGTTGCTTCATTTATATAAATATAAATTTATAGAGCGTTTAATTTCATTTCTTCTGTTTTTTTGTTTTTTTTTTGTAAAAACTTAAAATCTCATAACTGTTACTGAATAATGTAATGTATCCTTGCTGAAAAAAAAAAATATTATTCTGAAATCTTACTGACATCAAACCTTTGAACGGTACTGTATAATCATTTTTTTGAAGCGTTTTAATTTATTTTAAACTTAAAATGTTTCAAATGACATATTAATGACTATTTAATTAATAGAATGTGTTATAACATTGCGCAACAAAACAGAGCAGGCTGATTTTTAGAAGTTGGATTATTTTTATCTCACTACATGACACTTAAAAATGAGCTACAATTATGTGGCAGTGCTTTAAATTGGAAGGATTTCGTTTTTGGAAACCCTGTTTCCAAAAGAGTGAACTATTCAACCTCGCTAATTGGTTGCTGGAGGTTTGGTTTAGCAGTGTAACCCCTCTCTAATTAAAGCTGACCATTTTAACCTGTATTCATGCCCTATGTTTGTTATATTCTCATCTGAGCTTTGCGCATTTAGTTTAGTAACCCATGCTAATGGCAAACTCTTGGATTCAGTTTTGAGTAAAATCTTCTGTTTGTTTTCACTGAAAAGATCTATTTCTGTGGTGTTGCTGCAGAAATGTTTATATAATCACTTACAAGGCTGTTTCAGGTAGCTGTCTTTGTAGGCAGTATGCAGCAAGTCAGCTTACTAGATTTTGGAGCACAGCCACATTTGCATGGATAAGCAGTGAAACCTGGCCAGACTGTTAATGCTCTGATATCACTGTGGGCTTAAGATGAATAGCTTGAATGTGTAATGTAATATGCAATATGTTTGATATTAAAAACTGAAATATGAGCATCTGTGGGTATTAAACAAGTGATTAATGTAAGTTTAGACTAAGAACAGATGCAGATGCAGGTGATTTCTGCTTGTTCAGAAAAAAAAAAAGCTTAGATGAAAACGCTGATGTAGAGCAAGACCCCACACAAGAACTGAAAAGTTCATACAGATGATACAAGAGGTCTGAAGCAAGTGTTATTTTAGTATTATTTATATGATAGAATAGTATTTATTAAATAAAATATTAGCTTTTATATTTTCAGTTCTTTTTCATTTTATTTTTGTTTAAAACAAAAAACAAAAAAGACCCTTTAACAACGTTCTCAGTTTTTTCTATTCTGTCTTGTTTGCTTTTTATTTATTACAAAAAAACCTTGCTACATTTACAGAGTCTTGTCACAGCACTTACATATTATTGCTCTTGTGGTTATGGTTTTGATTGCTTCTGTTTTCCTCATTTATAAGTTGCTGTCTGCTAAAATCGTCTGCTTAATGACTAAATGTACAGTGCCGTTCAAAAGTTTGGGATCAGTAAGATTTTTAAAGTCTCTTATGCTCATCACAGTTGCATTTATTTGATTTTGAAAAAAGTATTTGCAATTTAAAAGAAGAGCTTTCTATTTTAATATACTTTAAATATGATTTATTACTGTCATGCAAAGCTGAATTTTCCTCAGCCATTACTCTAGTCTTCAGTGTCAAATGTTCCTTCAGAAATCATTCTAATATGCTGATTTATTATCAGTGTTGGACAGTTGTGCTGCTTAATTTTTTTTTTTTCGGAACCTGTGATTCTATTTTTTAGGATTCTTTGATAAATAAAAAGTTTAAAAGAACAGCATTTATTCCAAATATAAATTCTTTCTAAAAAATATGTCTTTAATATCACTTTTTATCCTTCCTGAATAAAGCTATTAATTTCTTTGAACAAAGAAAAAAAAAAAATTACTGACCCCAAACTTTGAACAGCAGTGTATATTGTTAGAAAAGATTTATATTTTAAAAAAATCCTGTTCTCTTTAACATTTTACTCATCAAAGAATCCTGGAAAAAAAAAGCATCACAGGTTCCAAAAAAAATAAAAAAATAAAATAAAATAAATAATAATAATAATTAAGCAGCACAGCTGTTTCCAACATTGAGGATAAATCAACATCACAGAATGATTTCTAAAGGATCATGTGAGGCTGAAGACTGGAGTAATGATGCTGAAAATTCAGATTTGCATCATAGGAATAAATGTTAAAGTATATTAAAATAGAAAACCACTATTTTAAATTGCAATAATATTTCAAAATATTGCTGTTTTTTTCTGTATTTTAAGCAAATAAATACAGAAAAGACTTCTTTAAAAAACATTAAAAATCTTACTGATCCCAAACTTTTGAACAGTAGTCTATATTCATGTAAGTTGTAAACATTTTATGTGCTTTTGTCATTTTTAGTCATTTATTTAACATTTCCATTGTTTTATTTTTAGTTAAATTTTAGTACTTCAAATTAAACTTATTTCTATTAGTTGCCAAAATGTGTCTTTTAATATTTATTTTTATTTTGAGTTTAAAAGAACATTTATTCCAATATAAATCCTTTCTAAAAATATATGTTTTTACTATCAGTTTTTTTTTTAAATTTAACACCGAAAACAATTTTAGTAGCTTAGTTTTAACTGACAAAACTGGCAAGGGTAAAGCTGGTTTTACACAGTTTCTAGCTAAACTACTTTCTATAAGAAAACCAAAACACAGTCCAATGAGTTATTAAATATTATATGGGCAAAACACCTGTGAAAAATCAATATGGAAATATTAACACTGTATATTGGGCCTTATTTTTAACAGTGTAGATGGTTGGGTAACCTATATTTTTCGACTAGGGATATTCAAAACTAGATAACAAAATTGAGTAGTCAATGAATGACTAGTCACATAATTATCCTTAATGATGCCCTGCTTCCTTGCTTTAAACCAACCAAGGAGTTGGTTTAAAAAAAGATTCTCCGTGGCTCTTTGTTTGATATTTTCAGATTTATTAGATTTCAGATTTCAGTTTTATTCTAAGATTTATTCTAAGAAATATAAAAACTGTCCTTCAGTATTTAAGGAATGTGTACTAGTTTAATTGAACTAAAACATGATTTAATCATTTAGAAACTCTTTTATTAAATTAACTGCAATGAACCACTGGTTATTAAAAGCATTTACAGAATGTTATTAGGCTTGTGATTATACACAGTGGATTTTTAATGTTATTGTAAAAGTAATAAAAAGCATTCAGCTCTCCAAAACTAAAACACCACCATTAATTGAAATTCATTGTTGAATTTGTCACAGAAAGTGAATGGAATGAATTTAAAGGGGTCATCGGATGCACCCCCCTACCCCGATCCAGAACGTCCTGTTCCGGATCCAATGATTGGCGATACGTGCTATGAAGTCCTGTTCAGAATCAAATGATTCGCCATACAAGCTTTGGAGTCCCATTCTGAATCAAATGATTCGCCCATATGCACTTTGAAGTCCCGTTCTGAATCAAATGATTCGCCATACGCGCTTTGAAGTCCTGTTCTGAATCAAATGATTCGCCATACGCGCTTTGAAGTCCTGTTCTGAATCAAATGATTCGCCATACGCGCTTTGAAGTCCCATTCAGAATCAAAAGATTTGCCATACACACTTTGAAGTCCTGTTCTGAATCAAATGATTCGGCATACACGCTTTGAAGTCCCGTTCTGAATCAAATGATTCGCCATACGCTCTTTAAAGTCCCATTCTGAATCAAATGATTCGCCATACGCACTTTGAAGTCCCGTTCTGAATCAAATGATTCGTCATAAGCTGTTTGAAGTCCCGTTCTGAATCAAATGATTCGGCATATACGCTTTGAAGTCCCGTTCTGAATCAAATGATTCGCCATATGCACTTTGAAGTCTCGTTCTGAATCAAATGATTTGCCATACTCATTTTGAAGTCCCGTTCTGGATCAAATGATTCGTCGTACACGCTTTGAAGTCCAGTTCTGAATCAAATGATTCGCCATACACACTCTGATGTCCCATCCAGAATCAAATGATTCATGATATATGCTTTGAAGTCCCGTTCAGAATCAAATGATTTGTGATACAAGTTTGAAGTCCCGTTCAGAATCAAATGATTTGTGATACGCGCTTTGAAGTCCCGTTCTGAATCAAATGATTCGCCATATGACTTTGAAGTCACGTTCTGAGTCAAATGATTCACGATCCGATTGGAGCGCTTTGAAACAGTGAATCATTTTGCGACGCAGTGGTTTACTGGTTCAGAGTTTCAGAAAGCTCAGTTGATACTGTGTTCTTTGCTCGATTTCTCTATATAATTTATTCGCTGTTTGAAATAAAATCATTACAATTAACAGGCCTAACTTACATTTTTTTTTTCAAATTGTGATCACGTTAGACACAGTTTCCGTCGTATTAAAAACATTTCATGAAATGGCACTCATTATCTGGTACTTGCCTAAAAAGACGGGCATATAATGTGCGTTGTTAACAGATTACACTAACATTAGGTTACTTAGGCTATAGCCTTACTGAAGTTGGGGTAACCTCCGCCTATGGATTGAGAGAAAGTTTTCAAAAACTGTTCAGAGCTCAATCAGGGTGGGTCTAAGGTAAGACAGTCATGTCAATCAACTATCGTGGGAGTGGCCTGTGTCAGTGTGACGTCACACCAACAAAAAGCTGAGAATGGCTTGATGTGAAAAAGGGGATATTTCTTATAAAGATTAAAAAAATACCACTGGGTGGATTTTTATCATAATAGGGTGGTTGTGTACACGTATTTATATTTAAACAACATGCATCCGATGACCCCTTTAAAGATGAAATTCTCAGGTAGGTTTTAATGTGCTGACAGTTGGTTAGAATGCAAAATCCCTCTCAGAAAGATAGACTTGAGATATATCCCCTTCAGAACACCACAGCTAAAATATTAAATCTCTATATTTTAGATCACTCTCTTATATATAAAAAATGCAAAAGTAATCCTTTCCACAGATATCCCTGCAAATATATCTGCCACAGTATAAAGCGCATACTATAGCAGATTCCACATTTTTACTGTCCCACAGTAGCTGTGTGAGTATGAGTGAGTTAAAGACTCTGATAGACTTGGAGGAGAGTGAAGGCACAGCTGGGCTCAGGGTGAGTTCAGTGAGATAGAGAGAGAGGAGAGTCTCTGTTGTCTCTGAAGCAGTCAGACTGGATTACACTGGTCCAGTGAAGAGCTCAGTGCTGAGAGCGGATGAAAGGGGCCATTGATACACTCAGAATGAGCTAAAGACCAGACACTGAGGGAGAGAGAGGCAACATTTGGTCTGGGAAAGATTTGATTTGAGGGTTTAAGAGGAGACTGAGTAAATGATACAGCTAATAAAAATACTGAGTTTCGGGGTATTTGAATGATTTTTTTGCAGTGCCAGTTGTGCAGAGCAGTATGGCAGAACAGTATGTACTGTACATTTGACAGTAGAAATGTGACTGATAGTTGGTGAGATTGTACTGCGGCATTTATACAGCAAACTTTTTGATACCAAGGAACCCTAAATATAATGATACCCTTGCAATATAATTTAATCTGTGACTGTGGCTATCTATCTATCTATCTATCTATCTATCTATCTATCTATTTATCTATCGATCTATCTATCATTTATTTTGATGCCAAGGAACTTTAAATATGATGATCCCCTTGCAATATAATGTCAGGTATATGTATAACTAAAATGTATACAAATGTATACGGTGTGAAAAATTATTACATTATTACGTGAAAAATATTACATCTAATTAGCTTATATACTGTCACTGTGTTGATGCAAAAAGAATTACTGAAATAAACTGAAATACCTGAATAATATTTACCTTGTATTTAAACTGACCACATATATTCTTCCTAGCCACTATATAAATAATGTTAGATGTAAAAATATTTATTTCTTACTGTTAATAATGAATTTATTATTATTATTATTATTATTACTTTTAAGTTTTAAGAAAGCAAAATAAAAGAAATTAAGAAATTATATTTGATAAATCTAATCAAAAACATAAATTATTGTGATATTTCAGTATTGTTAATTTAATGTATGATATTAATTAAACATTTAAAATGTTTTAAAATTTTAAATGTTTTAAAATGATTAAATGTTAACTTGTTAAATATTTTGTAAATTCTTTTTTTCACTCAAATTGTCCGTGTATGTAAAACTTGTGAATATTTAAATATCTTCTATATCTTTAATTTATTAAAATAGCTTATATGTATATGTAAAATATGTATAGATTCTTACTGCTTTTTATGTATTATAGTAGGGCATACACTATTAAATTTATATCTATAAATATAATCTATAAAAAACAATTTTTATTGATGTAATTTAGTGAAAAGCAGCATTTGATTTTTAATATGAATATACATCGTTATGAATGTATCATCATTTTATTTTATTTTATTTTATTTTATTTTATTTTATTTTATTTTATTTTATTTTATTTTATTTTATTTTATTTTATTTTATTTTATTTTATTTTATTTTATTTGATTTGATTTGATTTGATTTGATTTGATTTGATTTTTGTCCCTCCGGACAAACAATACTGAGTGATATGGAGAAACAAAAGAGTCCAATCTGGACAATGAAGGGCAGGTGACAGGTAACAAGTTTTTTTCTCTAGACTGAGATGAGACATTAAACCTAAGCTTTTAGTATATGTCCGTTAGCTATCCACCAGATTATCAGCCATGCACGCACACGCTCGCACACGGCATGAGAAACTGAAAGAGGAAAAGGCCCCGAGATATCTGAAAGTCCATTAAAGTTGCTCTGACAGGTGGAGAGAGTTTGGTGTGGTTCAGTCCCAGGGGAACAGCTCTAATGCGTGCTGTGGTGCGGCGGACTCGTGTTATCACACAGAACATCTCTATCTGTCTCTCTGTTTTTCTCTCATTCTTTCCCCTTCCTTTTCTTCGCCTCTCCAGGGAAATGGCCGGCTGATTCTGGGCCTGAAATGAACTGGTCACAGTGACGAGTTCATCGACTTGGATCTTCCTTGAGGACACAACAGTCCTTCTGGATACTTGGGAAATATTTGATGCATTATTTGGCATGTATAGTGTATAGGGATGATATATCAGATTTTATAATTTTTTTTATTATTAACATTTTTTTTTTTTTAAATGGGAAAAATGAGATTAATACATCATCTGAAAGCTCAATAAGCTTTCCATTGATGTATGGTTTGTTAGGATAGGACAATATTTGAAAATCTGTAATCTGAGGGTGCAAAAAAATCAAAATATTGAGAAAATCATCTTTAAATTTGTCCAAATGAAAATCTTAGCAGTGCATATTACTTATCAAAAACTAGGTTTGGATATATTTGCGGTGGGAAAATTAAAATTATATTGCGGTGGGAATATTCAAATTCTTCATGGAACATGATCTTTACTTAATATCCTAATGATTTTTGGCATTAAAGAAAAATCAATCATTTTGACGCATACAATGTATTGTTGGCAATTGCTACAAATATACCTGTGCTACTTATGACTGGTTTTGTGGTCCAGGGTCACATATACATTTTATTTAAATTTAGATTTTTTTTTTTTTTTATAAATTTATGGTGAAATTTAATATCCCATCTCTACTAATCACTACAGATTCAGTTCAATAAAACAGTACCTTCAAAACATTTCCTCATTTGTTGTTTCTCATATGTTAATATGATAAAAATATATTATTATAAATTAAATATAATTATTTATAATAATTAATATAATATAATATAAAAATAATATATTTAATTAATAATTGAAATAATAATAAATTAATTAATATAAAAATACTATTTTTAGAAAGCAACAGGGAATAAATATCCTACACAGAAATAATTGGAAATAACTTATTTGATAAATGTAAGGAAAAAAAAAATCTTAATTTGAATATATAAATGAAACGTGTGGCTCACTTGAATTTATTTAAAATGTATTACTGTTTTTATAATAATAACAATAATAAGAATAAGAATTGAAAAATATGTGTAGATAAATATCGCTTTTTATGTGTTGTTATATTTGGGCATATTACATGTTACATTTATTTGTGTGTAAAAAGCATTGCGTAAAATATGTCTTTGTTACTCTGAAATAAATTTGAATGTTATTTTACTCAGATTAGTCATTTTCAGTCTACTTGGCAACAGCTGGTTGAAATGACAGTTCCTCTAACTGTCAAAAATAACCCTTTTAAGCCATTTGAGGAAAAATATGTAATTGTATTTCAATAAACAAGTAAATCCAGCTTCCATTCACACGTAATTTAGGACATCAGCCTCACGCTGTGACATCTGAGAGCGTTTACTCAAGACGGGGATCACAGGGATCAGTGACAGAAGAGCTAAAGTGTTACCGTAACACTGAATATAGCTCACTGGCTTCTCTTCGTAAACCAATCTGGCCAAACGATCCTGTTGAACAGACACGTTCCCTCAGCTACACTGATTTCGTGCAAAGGAGTTTGTCCTCATTAGCGCGCTCATTAATCTAGTGATTGCGTACTCTGCTGTCTCGGGAACCGTACGTGAGAGATGTAAATAATGCAGGAGGATGATTATTTAATGGTCAATCATTGGGTTACTTATGAAGGGGTTGTGGGTCTGAGGAAAGGTGCACTGCATTACGACTTTAAAAGCAGCGACTGAAAGATACATGAGAGAAGCATTTAGGTTACAAATGATTATTACATCCCTGATGATCAATTGATGAGGCCTGCTTTTAACGTAATGTGTGTCACTGCTCTGCGTGTGTATGTGTTTGTGTGTGTGCGCTCACCTCATAGTGTGCCACGCGCTGGGACTCGGAGATCAGCTGAGCGTTGCAGATGTTACAGTAGCTCTCCGTGAAGAGTCCTTCATCGCCAGCTCCGGCAGACTTCATCTGATCAAACGCACACACAAAGTACTGTGAAACTCACAGAACTCCAGTTTATCACATTTATTTTTAGTTTAGACTGATTTGACCCATTTTAAAGTCAAGTCAGTGATGGTTTATTGTCGTTCTTCTGCAGTTAGGAAGTACAAGGACACATTATTTTTCTCAAAGATGTAACATAAGACCTTGCATTGCCACAGCATGTGACAAATTACATAAAAATGGCAATACATAATGTGTATACAGATGGAAACAAAGACATTAGAGCTCTCAGTGCTGAAATAAAGTGCCTACAAATCCTGCTGGTCTTACCTAGTGAGGAAAATCTGACTGGTCAGTCTATCCACCTTATTTTTTCCCATAAGAGAGGGTGCAGCCATTTGTACATTTTTTGTGTCTGGCTTCCCGTCTCATCTACTTCCAGCTATTTTTAGCTGCACAAAAAGGTTGTTTTGCTGCTTGATATTGCAAACTGGTGTGTCTTACCATATTATTTTAATGTACTATCTTAATTATGAACACACTGGTTTGTAGTGCAAACTGTTTTACCGTTTACTGCACTTCGATATTCTTCTTGTTATTTTCCTATGGCAGATTATGAACCAGACGTCTAACACATTACCAGAAAACAGTATACTTCCGCACTGAAAAATAAGGTGGATAAGATATTGATGGGACGATAAATCGTTGCAACCCGAATCGAGAAATGATTCAGCATCAATTCGTGATTTTCCGAACACATCGCGATTCTTTCTCAAATTGATTCTGAGCTTAGTTTTTGAAAAAATGTGTTTTATTAAATGAACTATGATTTATAGCTGTTTCCTTTCTGGGGCCTAAAATGGAGCTATTTTGGTCAATACTGGTAATTAAACCATATTTTGCTAAATGTGTTTTTGTGCTGGCACCTTGGCTGGTTTAGGCCTGGCATAGATAAATAAATATGACAATAAAGCCATACCTAGGTGGCAGCAATTCCCTGTTTTAATAGATTTTTACTGAATCATTCCAAGTATGTATAACCACAGACCGGAGATCTCCAAATGGGGGCGGGAACTTCAAAAGTGGGCAGAACCTCCAAAATGGGGCGGGGTCTCGTTACACAAAGGCTTTCACTATTGGCTCTGGCTTCAGCCAATTGTTATTGACTTACGTTTCAAAATAAAACTTTATAAATAAAATAAAGCTAAATATGCTACATAAATAAATATGCTCAGTGAGAGCAGAGCCCAAAGCTCGTGGCCAGTGGTGTTCAGACTGGAGTTAAAACCTTTGCTTAATGATATAAACGGGAATCCCCCGTGAGCTCTCCCGCGAGCCGTCACAGCGCAGCACAGGGGAAAGGTTTTATTTTCTCTCTTTGTTTTAAGAAACAGGGGCATCCCGGGACTTGAAATTTGCAGGGTAGGAGGGTGTAGAGACGCTGAGTGTAACTAAAAAGGTCCCATTTTCTGGTGAGGTCTGGTTGGGGAGTTACGGAACGGCCCGGCGATCTTATATCACATAATTTTATTAACTGTTTACCCACCACGCTATTTAGCGCCAATCCCACGGTGCAGTTCATTTCCCTGGTTAAGGTTAGGGTCAGGTGTGGGGTAGGTTTAGGGGTTAGCATTGTTTGTAGCATAGTGTAGGAAATTAACACTGTGACTGACAACCAATAAAACCTTTAGAATCAACTGTGGGGCGGAGTTTGCGCTGAAGTGGATTGGGGGAAAAATTTGAGCATGCGTGTCATGTGCCTGCCTGTCAGTAGGAGGAAGCCATGTCCTATTTTGGAGCTCCCACCCCGTTTTGGAGTTCCTGCCCCCATTTGGAGTTATACCCTTCTCGAATCGATTCCAAAGAGAATGGTGATGCATTCAGAAGATCTCAGAATCGATCCACGATTCAATGTATTGTTCCATCCCTATTATAAGACCAGGTGACTGACCAGCTAAAATTGTTTTTTTTTCTTCTTCTTAAAACCTAGTGTGTTTCCTTGTTTTCTAAGGCAAAATAATTTATTGTAAAAAATAAGTAAATAAATTCAGGGGGGATGGTGTGGTCCATTTCTTTGGTGGGACGGGGGTCCTGCAGCTAATTTCACACAGTGATTACAAAATTTGTTTCATTTAAACAGATTTTATTTAATGAAAAATTTGTTTCATTAAATAAGCTATGATTTATAAGCTGTCTTCCTTCTGGGGCCTAAAATGGAGCTATTTTGGTCAATACTGGTAATTAAACCATATTTTGCTAAATGTGTTTTTGTGCTGGCACCTTGGCTAGCTTAGGCCTGGCATAGATAAATATGACAATAAAGCCATCCGTAGGTGGCAGCAATTCCCTGTTTTAATAAATTATTACTAAATCATTCGAATCAAACTATTTGTTCAAAATAGCTGATTCAATTAGAAACAAAACAAGTGACTATCCGAATGGACCATTGAATCACTGGCTCACTTTTCCTTTCAGAACTATTGGTTAATTTTGATAAAGTGCTAATTGTCGGAGATTTTAACATTCACGTTGATAATACAAATGATGCATTAGGACTTGCGTTTACTGACCTAATAAACTCTTTTGGAGTCAAGCAAAATGTCACCGGGCCCACTCATCGTTTTAATCATACGCTAGATTTAATTATATCGCATGGAATTGATCTTACTGATATAGATATCGTACCTCAAAGTGATGATGTTTCTGACCATTTCCTTGTATCGTGCATGCTGCTTATCACTGATATTAACTATATGGCTCCGCGTTATCGTCTTGGCAGAACTATTGTTCCAGCCACCAAAGATAGATTTACAAATAACCTGCCTGATTTATCTCAACTGCTCTGTGTACCCCTTAATACACAGGATCTAGACAAAATGACTAGCAATATGGGCACCATCTTCTCCGATACGTTAGAAGCTGTTGCCCCCATCAAATTGAAAAAAGTTAGAGAAAAACGTATTGCGCCATGGTACAACAGTAATACCCATTCCCTCAAGAAAGAAACTCGCAATCTTGAGCGCAAATGGAGAAAAACTAACTTGGAAGTTTTTAGAATTGCATGGAAAAACTGTATGTCCAGATACAGACAGGCTTTAAAAGCTGCTAGGGCTGAGCATTTCCGCAAACTCATAGAAAATAACCAAAACAATCCAAGGTTTTTATTTAGCACAGTGGCTAGATTAACAAATAACCAGACACCACCTGATCTAAATATTCCTTTACAGTTTAATAGCAATGACTTTATGAATTTCTTCACTGATAAAATAGATAACATCAGAAATGCAATAACCAATGTAGATTATACTGCATCTAATATGTCAACTTCTTTCGTCGCACCCAAAGAAAAACTGCAGTACTTTACCGCTATAGGACAGGAAGAGTTAAATAAACTCATCACTGTGTCTAAACCAACAACATGCCTATTAGATCCCGTACCCACTAAATTACTAAAAGAATTGTTACCTGTGGCAGAAGAACCGCTTCTCAATATTATCAACTCATCGTTATCTTTAGGTCACGTCCCTAAACCATTCAAGCTGGCGGTTATTAAGCCTCTTATTAAGAAACCACAACTAGACCCTAGTGAACTGGCAAATTATAGACCCATTTCTAATCTTCCATTTATGTCTAAAATTTTAGAGAAAGTTATATCTGCTCAACTGGGCTCATTCTTGCAAAAAAATGATATATATGAAGAATTTCAGTCAGGCTTCAGGCCCAATCACAGCACAGAAACTGCACTTGTTAAAATCACTAATGACTTGCTTCTTGCGTCAGACCAAGGCTGCATCTCATTGCTAGTTTTACTTAATCTTAGTGCTGCGTTCGACACTATAGATCATGACATACTAATAGATCGACTACAAAATTATGCAGGTATCCAAGGGCAGGCTTTAAAATGGTTTAGATCCTACCTGTCTGATCGCTACCACTTTGTTTATTTAAATGGGGAGTCATCTCAGTTATCACCAGTAAAGTATGGAGTGCCACAAGGATCTGTTCTAGGTCCTCTACTATTTTCAATATACATGCTGCCCCTTGGTAATATTATTAGAAAACACGGGATTAGTTTCCATTGTTATGCTGATGATACTCAACTATATATCTCAACAAGACCAGATGAAACTTCTGAATTATCGAAGTTAACAGAGTGTGTTAAAAATGTAAAAGATTGGATGACCAACAATTTTCTGCTATTAAATTCAGATAAGACAGAGATATTACTTATTGGACCTAAAAACAATACACAGAATCTTTTGACTTACAATTTACAACTAGACGGATGTACTGTTACTTCCACTACAGTCAAAAGCCTGGGTGTTATATTAGACAGCAACTTGTCTTTTGAAAATCATATTTCTCATGTTACAAAAACAGCATTCTTTCATCTTAGAAACACTGCCAAGCTGCGAAACATGTTACCGGTTTCTGATGCAGAAAAGCTAGTTCACGCATTCATGACCTCTAGACTGGACTATTGTAATGCACTACTAGGTGGTTGTCCTGCATCTTCAATAAACAAGCTACAGATAGTCCAAAATGCAGCTGCTAGAGACCTTAACAGGTCAAGAAAATATGATCATATTACCCCAATTTTAAAGTCTCTGCACTGGCTACCTATTAGGTTCCGCATCAGCTACAAAATAGCACTTCTTACTTATAGGGCACTTAACGGTTTAGCTCCTGCGTACCTAACTAGTCTTCTACCACGCTACAATCCATCACGCTCCCTAAGGTCACAAAACTCTGGACTGTTGGTAGTAACTAGGATAGCAAAGTCCACTAAAGGAGGTAGAGCTTTTTCACATTTGGCACCCAAACTCTGGAACAGCCTTCCTGATAACGTTCGGGGTTCAGACACACTGTCTCTGTTTAAATCTAGATTAAAGACACATCTTTTTAGCCAAGCATTCAAATAATGCATCTCATAAACTTTTCCTGCAGCTATATCTGATCAAATGTTCATTATTAATCTTTTAGCTCTGGTTTAACAAACCTTCCTTTTCTTAGTTTGAACAGCAGCTATGCTAATTATGTTCCTATTCGTTCTCTGTTTTTGCCATGGGATTGACATCCCATGGTAACGAGGAATTCACAAGCTCCAGTGTGGATCCAGAACACTTAAGAAGAGTTGATGCCAACCCCACAGAGGACTTCAGATGATGCCAACCCTGAAAACATACAGTACTACCGAATTCTGCTACTAATTTATGGTGTTCTTTGTCTGTTTGATTACATCGTTAATTGATCTTTACCACACATCTCTGCCATATGTACATCAAGCTACTACTACATATATTGTAAAAATGTCAATTTTGTGTAAAGCTGCTTTGCAACGATATGTATCGTGAAAAGCGCTATACAAATAAATTTGAATTGAATTGAATTGAATTGAATTCGTTCAAAAACAGATTCAGCAGCGAAACACTGCAGTGTTGCTCTGCACTGTTGTTTACAATATATGTGATGAATAGCCTATAAACAAAACGTACACATAGGTATTTTTTTCTTTCATTGCTTGAGTTGAATTATAAGGGCATTCTAACTGCATTCAAATAGGCTTCATCATGCAGTGAATGCTTTTGGGACTCAAGAACGTTTTCTTTGTTTTTTTGCAAAGTCGGTGTCATACTCGATAATGTCAGCTTTCCTGTCGTCTCTCAGTCACTCACAGTCACACATACAGCACAATAAAGAATGTGAAGCTGACGTCATGCCACGTTGAGTTCTGGGAAAATGCTTTGTTTATCCGCCATACTAGGAGGATCGCGCTGCCGTTCCGCTATTAAATTTAGGGCAGTATTTTGATTTTCTGTTGTGATTGTGAAAATTCACCATTGTATGTCATTCATGCTGCAGTGAGAATTGCAGTAGTAACTCAGGTCATCATTCTGAGAGAAAACTAGACAATTTTATATATATATATATATATATATATATATATATATGTAAAAAAAAAAATTCTGCCTTTTCTATGTGTAAAACACAATGGGAAGCAGGTCGCAAAGATGACAGGAAAACGCTGGATAGTAAATCTATTAATAATGTCACCAATTAAACCCACTGCCTACCACTCAATAAAAGAATCACATTGTTGCGTGTTTTTGAAAGCTTTGGTAATAATTAGTGTTTAGTGTAATAATTAACATCATCTTTGTGAGTATGACTCTCACTCAGCTTGTGAATCAGCAGAACTTGGACTTTCTAAAATGCTGAACACGAATAACGCTTCATGTGACTTAATGTAAGTTACTAAGACAGTGATAAAGACAAAATTACAAGAAATACTATGTGCAGATACACATACATTAAGCTCAAAATGTGAATGTAACGCATTTATTTACAAGTTAAGCATTTTCCTCTCTCATAAAGAGCATGCTTAATGCGCTGAGACAGTGATATTAAAAAGAGCACATATACTTATAAAGCATACTCTGTGCAAAAAAAGCAGATGAGCCTAAATTATGAACTTTAAATATAACTGTCTGTTTTAGTGTATAACCATGTTAAGTGTTTTCCTTTGTGTAGTTTTCTAAAGGAAGGAAAACTTTTCTCATATAATTTAATGTGTCGCGTTAATCTTCTAGGCTCATCTGCATGACTTTTAGCATCACTGTCCTAGTACGTCAAGCCAGTTTTGCCTAGTTTTCAAGCCATAGTTTTGCCTTCAGTTAGATTAGGTTATCAAGAAATTTAGGTGTGCGCTTCAAAAATAAAAAGTGTTTATTGTGATATAATTAGTTTTATTTGTGCCCAAAAAAACATTGTCAACAAAGTTACCCACTAGAAAACCCCCCTCAAAAAGGAATGGTTTGTCCCATTCTCACATAATTTGCACAGTATGATGATATTTCTTCTAGAAGCACATTGATGAAACACTATAAGTTATGTTTTCTCTCTTTCCCCTAATATTGGTTAAACTAGCAAATTAGTGTCAACAGTGGATTAACTGACTGTCAGCAGTGTTACACAAGTATTATTGCTGCAAATTTTAAAGACAATTTAACTAAAACTTATGTTCTGTTTATGAAAATATATTTCTAAGCATACCATATGCTCAGTAGTTTTAGGCTTCCATGTTGAGTATAGGCCCAAAACACTAAAAATATCAACTAAGTTACCTGTCAACTGTGTTACCCAGTAAAGGTAACATGGTGGACAGTAGCAAACATAGATGGTATTTTATGCACATATTCCTACAGATCACCTTTATATATATATAGCACTTTATACAATATATATTGTTTCAAAGCAGCTGTGTAAGGTCATGTTTGGGTATTTGGGAAACAGGAAAACTTTTTTGTTCACATTGTCAAACACTAAATGTACTCCTAATTATAGAATGACTGAATGGGTGAAATAGGTTTTAGTCTAAGGCTGATAATAATCAGCTATTTTGCACATCTTTTATCAAAGCTTATTCTAGTCTCAGCCTCACGGACCACTGGCTGAGCATCTGACGCATACAGCGCACAAAAGTGGAAACACTTCAGGAGTTTCTAAGTCGACTACATCCAAAAACACAAAAATGCTGCCTTTAGAGGATCTTATCCTACTATCGGAGGATCTTATCCTACTATCGGAGGATCCTATCCTACCATCCTTTGCTTCCACTGATATCCCACAATCCTGTGCATTTCATTCCGTGATGGTTAATCAAAAAAATAAAAATGGCGTCTAGCGTCGAATCGGTATTATAGTAGTTAAAGGGGTCCTATTATGCTCTTTTACAAAGTCTTGATTTTGTTTTGGTGGTGTACTAGAACATGCTTTCATGCTAGGTGGTTCGAAAAATTCATTATTTTTAACATAATTTACATTATTACAATACATTTCTCCCAGCATGGAACATATGGCTCGATTAGTTCCAGGTTTAATGAAGCCCTGCCTTCCGAATAACGAAATGTGTTGTGATTGGTTAGCTGTCCCACTGCGTTGCGATTGGCGAACAGCTTAGACGGTATTTCAGCACTGCCACGCCCCTTGTCAAAGAAGCAAGTTCCGTGTACAACTGTTAGCGCAACCTAGATTAAAGTGATTCTTACATTTTAAATATGGATATTTTTCTTACAAAAACGCATCGATTCGCTACAGGAGGCCTTTTCGTCTGAAAGAAGGAAGCCATATACAACTAGGATGCATGGAGGGTGAGTAAATTATACGCTACAGTAGTGTTGGGTCCTGTTGTCAGCCTGCAAGATCGCCAATACATGATATTATCGTGCTAATGTATTTAATTATTTACATAGTTTCATTGCCCAAAACCAGCTCCAGCATAAGGCTAAAAGCAGCCAAACATTATCAAAGAACATCATCACTGATTAGCCTAGCCTATTCTAGTGCAAGTTTATTACTTTTTAAAAAACATTTGCGTTATAAGTGAAGCTATCTACACTGCATGATGAATACATTTCTTACTACACACTGCACACGTCTGCTCCAGCATGTGTTTCAACCCCCTGTACTGCACACCTCTGCGGTGCATTTCTGTGGGTGGGATTTAATTTAATGATATTCTAATGGACCGCGCTGTGATATCATTGCATGCGGAAAACAAAGGTTGTAGTCCAAAGGAGCCATTCGTTGTAGTTCTTGCAAAAGAGATTTTTTAAAAACGAAATATCTCCTTTTGGAGTGGACTTTGAGATTCGTAACTTTGTAGATCTTTTTTAATGCCCAAATATACACACCACACACTAACTAAAGTTCAAAAAGTGAAAAAGCATAATAGCACCCCTTTAAATATTCGCTTAGTTATCACCAAAGCTTGTTCTATTTTGTTGTAGATCATTAAACCATTACGCTGCCTCGGAAGCATGTCCAAAATCAGTTTTGTAAGGTGCCCTCATGCGTAAACACTGCCTGCGAAGTCATTGCCGGATAAGGCAGAAAGACAAGAAGTATGTTGCCTAGGTGTTCAGATGCTGCCATTGTCATTGAATTGGTTGAATTATACTGGATTTCCGGGAGATGTGTCACATTCTTTAACGTTCCACCTGGAAACAAAGATGCCTTGATGCCAAACCCCCTCACAAAAGAAGAAACCTGTCATGTTTATAACTTTAACGACGAGTGCTTATTAGTATCAACTAAACACTGGATTCTCAAAAGTATGTGAAATATTTAAAGTTCATGGCACAAAATTGTTAAAATACGTCCTAGAGTTTTACAAACTGGTCTGTTATTGTGGGGACATTTCGACGCCCCTAAACATGACATGGCACAACGTGATTGGTTGCTTTACCTGTCAGTCATATTGCCTTGTGGGTGGGCCTTGGCCATTTAAAGCGACCAGGGTCCCAAACCTTCTGCCGTCAGTCTGAAGGTCTGTCTATACGAGACTAGGCTCATTCAAACATTTATAATGTAGTACTGTTCTGTTGTTTTTTATCATGTGAAGCCAATAAGAATGTCTGAGTATCTTCAAAAAACGTCTTTCTCGACTTTTTTCACTGATCTAATCGTAATGTATTCTGATTGCTTTATTCATGAACATGTGATGCTGTCTTCAAACATATGCTGCATAACTTTTAGGAAAACCACTGCAGTGGGAACACATCTATGACACCTTAAAGTGTCTATGCAGCTCACTGTGTTTGGGAACAGAGCTGAAGTTTGCAGTTTTGTATTCTTTCCACTGAGGTAGCGAAGCTATTTTTCGCTCTGCGCTGAGAAAAGGTGTGAATGTTTGTCAGTTCTTGGCACATGTTTCTTTTTGCAAAGAGCTACTGTATGCAATGTGTAAAATGACCTGCGTTTCTCAAGGTCATACATGCATTGAGAATGTGACCAACAGTATGGAAACATGGGATGATTTCACTCCCACTTGTTAAAGAGAACAACAGATTTTGATTGATGGTTGAAAAGATATTTCACGTCCCATTGTTCCTGTACATCGATGTGTTCTTTCAAAGCTCATGAGTCAGAGGAAGAATTGGTATTTAGCATTTATCACAGAAGAAAACCAGGCTCAGGGTTCCTCAAGAATGAATAGGATATTCGAAGAAACCACCCATCAAACCAAATCCTCGATGTATAATTGAAAAGCAAAGTGTCGTGAGAATTCAACATCGCTCTTTCGCCATTTGTGAGTGAGGGCGATTCTGATGTGCGGAATCAATAATTCAAAGTGTTGCACTTGTGAAATTCAACTGTGGTCTAATCTCGATTCTTAAAGAGCCTGCATGCAGGGCTGAGGAGTTCAGGTGCAGTTAGTGTGAGGGGACCGATGGATACACATCAACCTGACAGCATGTGTCACGGTGATGACTCAGAGCGCACAAGAATCTCAGATAAAGGCCAAAATAATCAGGCACTGAAGGAACACAGAGTACACAATCAGATATCAGACTGTCCTTATCATGACAGCTGAGAACATACTGGACCTTCTCTTCAGTATAGTGTTGAATTCATACAGTACAGACTGTCATGATTTGATTGCTTGTATGAAGGTAATCAAGAATGTCTTACCTGTGCAAATCTTTTAAGACATTCGGGTGCACTAAATAGTTGCGTACGCAGTATTTTTAATGTAAAACTCTATATGTTGAATGTGCTGTTATAGTATTTCACTATGCTTATTACATTAAGTACATTAAGTTAGCTTGTTACATTGTTGTTTTTTTGTCCTTTCAATGCAATAATACTCCACACTTTTTTTCTGTCAAAATAAACAATGGTATATTATAGTTTTACAATGATATATAAGTAAAATGTGGCAGATTTTTAGGGATGCACCAATGTTAAAATTCTGGCTCATACCAATAAATACTAACTATTTTATGGTATGGACAATATTCTATAATATTGTGTCAAATAAATGAAAAATTTTCATTTAGTCATTTTAAATGCTAGCAAAGCATTTTTATTGCAGCATTATAATGTGAAAAATAGACACTGATTTTAGTCTTTACCTATTACTGTGTACTAACTTGTATTAACTTTTAAACTTTTTAAACTTTTTTTTAAATTAAAGTTATTAACAGTGTATTAACTTTGAGTGATAGAAGACAGTAACTGTAATCTAAATGTAAGAAATAGGGAGTACTAGTATGCACAATTAAATACATAATATTTGTCAATTTGATTTAATTTTGTGCATGTTTACTTCCCATACTTCATGCATCCCTATGCACTTTATTTCAAACAGATTTTTGTGTACAATTTCTAATAAAAACAGCATCAAATTACGGATAAGAGCACAATAACAGGACATATATGTAGACTCCAGAATACAGTTATTATAGTTAACTAAAACTACAACTATTGAAAACATTTTTGCTAATTGAAATAAACCTAAAATAAAATAAAAAATAAATATAACATGTAAAACTTAAGCTAAAAAATTAGGTCTAAATTTGTTTAAGTAGAAGCACTAAAGTTACTACTGGACATAAAACTAAAATGGAAATAAAAAATTAAACACAAATACTAATATTTATAAAGAACAAAAAATTACAGAATTGACAAAAGCACATAAAATTATAAAATATATTTTAGTTTATGATTAAACAAATTAAAAAGAAAACAACATAAATATCTAATTCTAATTTTAATTCATATAAAATTTTATATATATATATACACACACATATATATATATATATATATATATATACATACATATATATATATATATATATATATATATATATATATATATATGATTTCATTTGTTTGCGTGTTAACTTCCCATATATTTACATCTGATTAACTGATATGGTACCAATAATATTTTATGCATTCTTTTGAATTTTATTTCAATCAGATTTTTGTGTAGAACTTCTAATAAAAACAGTTGTAGTAAAAGCAGTAATATGACATCAAATTATGGAGAAGAGCATAATAACTGGGCATATATGCAGACTCCAGAATACAGTTATTACTGTTAACTAAAACTATTAAAATCATTTTTGTTAAAGGAAATATAGCTGAAATAAAATAAAGTTAATTAGTTAGTTAGTTTTGTTTGATTAATGCACTGTGAACATGAACAAACAATGAACAATTGTATTTTTAACAACTAACTTTAACACAGACTAATAAATTGTGTAATAAATGTATTGTTTATTGTTCGTTCATGTTAGTTAAAGGGATCATCGGATGCCCATTTTCCACAAGTTGATATGATACTTTAGGGTCTTAATGAAAAGTCTCTAATATACTTTAATTAAAAATTCTCAATGGTTGTGTAAAACAACACCCTTTTTACCTTGCCAAAATCAGCTCTGCAAAAATCATCTCATTCTAAGGGGTTGTTCCTTTAAATGCAAATGAGCTCTGCTCACCCCGCCCCTCTCTTCTCTCTGTGGAAAGACGGTCTTGTTTACTTTAGCCACATTTAGCCGCTAAACTTCCTAACTACCACGTTATAAGGAAAGGCGATCACAAAGATTCATAAAAAAATGCTTATACTCGCTTCTGCTGTAAGTGAAGCTGGATTATGAATGATTCGCACGAACATAAACGGATATATGTAGATCGGGAGACGCATTCCATTCACAAACAAACATAATCTACTGCATCTTCGGCGGCTCAGATGTTGGGAGTAAATGACGACCACTATGTTAATTATTACATCCAGCAACACAACACCTCAATCGCTCAATCGGAGATATTCTTGTCTAACTTGCTCTGGCATCAAAACATGGAAAGGTACTGGACTGTGACAGCTGGTCTAAGCCAAGAGCTCATGCCAATCAACTATTGTGGGAGCGGCCTCTGTCGGTGTGACGGCATCTGAGAACGGCTCGATTTGAAAAAGGGGATATTATTTTTACAGATTAATTAAATCCACTGCATGGATTTTTATCATTCTAGGGTAGATTTGTACATACACTGCCAACACACATTAATGTTCAAACAACATGAAAAAGTGAACTTAGCATCCGATGACCCCTTTAATACATTAACTAATGTTAACAAATGACACCTTATTGTAAATTAAAAAATATTAATAAAAACTATAATAGTATATCATATTAAATTTAAACTGATCCAGACACGGTTTAGTCAAGTACACTTTTGACAGTACAGATGAGGTGATTGAGGTGTTGCATTTTCCACAACCTACAGCAGCACTAGGAATCAGCCTGCAAGCTAGGTAAAATCCCATGCAAACTGCGATCAGCACCAATTCTGTAGGCGCTGTTACCTGATTTACATAATTCCTTTAGTTTATCTGGTGCTAAAACAATGCTGACAATCTGTGCAAATAAACAACATTATCAGCAAGCACAATTCATTCTTATTGAATTCCCCCCTCAAGAGTGTTGTTTGAGGCACTTAGTAGCATCTGAATGAGATAAACTTGAGCACACTCACATATTTCACTTTTAGTCTATAGTTTCAGATTTACCTGGCCCTAAACATCACGTAAAAAAGAACTTAATATGACTGGTCACTTGTCGGCCTCTATGTTAGCGGTCCAAGCCCTAAAATGAATCAGATTTGGCCAGTAGTGAAATGTTTGGCTATGGGACACTAATGAATGAGCATTTGCTTTCACTTCATGGATGCTTTTCTCTACAAAGACGCCAATTGATTAAAATAATCTGGAAGGAAAATGATCCTGTGACATAATAAAGTTAATTTCTGATTCACTCCGTGGTCTCGTTAAAGATTTCTTTCTATCTGAGTAACGAAAACAATCCCTCCATGTGCATTCAGACACAAAACCTGTTTCACACAATTTAATTTTCTGTGATTATAATTGTATTGTGACACATCAGTGATCTCTCGCAGCACATCAGTGATAGTCTAATTTAATATGCTTGAGTTTTTATTTTCTTTAGAACGGCACAGAGCCCTCTAAAGTGTTCAGGCAGATGTTTTATTGGAGAAAGTCTTCAAAATGCATTTATCTTTCACTTTTATTAAGGACATGACCAGAAAATGAATGAACTCTACACATCTTTGAGATTGAGATTGCTTGTGGTGTGGGATTTGACTGTAAGCTCTTACATTATTATAATAATGTGATTTGCAGTATTAATAACGATGTACATATTAAGCTGTCACATTATTTTCTAATTAAAACCTCTTTCGCAGAGGTGCAATATTCCTTTCTTTAATACTACTACTATTGAGGTGAGTTCCTATGCTGTAAATCAATAGCCTATATTACGAAAACAGATTCAGGCACTAGAAAATTCTTTGATCTACTAAAGAGTGAGACATTGATGACTCAATTTCCTGCAACAAGATTGTGAACGAGGGATCTGACGCACTATTTATAAAGGGCAAAACCTTGTCATCACAATGCTACACTGTAAATAAAAATCTGTAAAATTTATGGTAAAATGGGCAGCTGTGGTTGCTGGAATTTTACTGTAAAAAATACATTTTGCATTTTACAGTTTTCACTTAAATTTACAGGTAAATACTGTAATTTCATTAAGTGATACAATGTTAATGTACCAACCTATTGAACTACTGAAATCTGGTTTGTACCTTTGTAATACTCTGATAACCATCAAAAGTAGGTGGTGATGAGAAAGTCACATGATGAACCAAAGCCCATCACAAACAGCTTTTAAATATTAACATATATAGAAGGTGCACAGTGTCATTCACACAAACACTAAACACCATCATGGTAACACACATGAAACTGAAATAATGCAAAAAACCTTAATTTAACATTAGATGTAACATACAACCCTAATGTACAAAACTAAGACAAAAAAAACTAAGAAGAAAGAGGTATTTAAACAAAAACATCAAATTAAAAAAAAATGCAACACAGGGAATTCTGGGAATGTCACATTTTTACAGTTTTTTTTTACCATTAAATTCATGGTCATTTTTTAGTGTAGGATGTTCTGAGCAGGACTGTGTGTGATTCAGATTTACAAATATGCTTTATTAACATAATTTATTAGGTAGCAAACAGGACGCAGAATTCTGTCAGATTTTAATTAAATTGAAAAATAAAGTTTCTGTAGTTTGAAAGTGCTGAAAAATGTTAAAAAGTCATAGACAGATAGGACATCCAAGATTTAGATGAGCTTGTTTTGTCATTGCATTAAATTTAGCATTAATGTGCCTCTATTATGTAATTTTGAATATAGTAGCCAACATTTAAAGTGGAACAAAACTTTTAATCAAAGTTGTCCTAAAACTAAAACAATACCCGTTCTTGTCTTAGGACAACTTTGATGAACTTTTTTGATCCACTTTAAATGTTGACTACTGTATTGCCTTCATGTATTGTGTAATGTAGCTGTATGTGGAAGTTGTAAAGCCAAAAGTGCATGATAAACGTAACGGCTACACTTTGCGGGGTAACACATTTGCATAATTCCCGCCTATGTTCTATGTTGACCGGCTGCAAACAACTTGACCCACCTTCAATCACGTAATTTTACTGACGACTGCTTCTCTAATCTCAGGGAGTTCAACGTGGGATTCTCAAATAATAATTCATAAACAATAGATGTTAATATTTTCTATTGAGTGTTCAAAATATGGAATTATGACAATGGTACGTGGTAGACCAATCACAACAGACTGGGCCATCTGACCAATCAGAGCAGAGTAGGCTCACGGAATGGATGGGTTTAGAGAGACTGAATCTTTGAACTGCTTCAAATTAATCATTTGAGAATCGCTGGAAACTGAGGTGATGTTAAATGCATATTTTGAAAATACGAAAGCATTGTTTGACCTTGCATGCATGTAAGCCTATTGTAGGAGACTCCCAAAACGTTATTAGGAACCTTAAAGAGCAGGTCGTATGTTTTTTTTTTTTTTTTTTTTAAGTGTCAAAATATTGTGCTGGAGTCTCCAACAACAGGTTTAAATGCATCTAAGGTCAAAAAGCATTGTCATTTTCTCAAAGTATACATTTATACATGGAGTCATGTGTCAGTGATTTAGAAACGTCCTGTTCTGTTCGTTAAAGCAGTTCTGAGCAGAATGTCTCCCTTCCATAAGCCTACTCTGCTTTGATTGGTGAGCTGGCCAAGCCTGTTGTGATTAGTACAGACAGGAGTACTTAAGCGACCCCAATGACATCATATTTAGCCCCTGGAATGCTAATTTACCAGGGGACCCCTGACAAAAAGCGTGCATTTTACACCCCAGAACGCGACTTTTAACAGGGGACCCCCCTCGAAACGTGACTGGGCTAATTGTGATTAGCAGTTGGGCAGGTTTTGTTGAGACAACCTGGCAACCCTACACCTTTACATAAAACAATAATATAGTGCTACAATCCGTTCTTGAAACAATCACATGAAAACATTGTTTTTAACACTGCAAGTGAATCATGCCCACAGCTAAAGTTTAGCTGCTAAACTGTTAACACTTAACAAAACAATAATTGTGGATACGTTAGCTGAGTGCAAACGTGACTAACTGATGAAACAACACAGTTTGTAAACCAAAATATGCCTAAGTTACATTCTACAAATTATTCAAAACAATGGCAGTCCATATTAATTGACATTCTTAGGTTACATTGGGTTCACAGCGAATTATCAGAACTATTTCAGCAGGACAGTAATATCGTGGTAACCTGGAAACCTAAAGTTGCACTTGGTAGACATTACATTTTAGCACAAAAAAACTATTTTGAGCATTTACTTGAAAATGTACACATAACGTATCAATCGTATTTACAGGTTGTGGTTCAGAGACGCTTGTTGGTACAAATAAAGAAGATTAGAAACCAAAGAAGATAAAAGCCACAGTTAGAGAAGCAGTCCTCTATAAAATGACGAGCACACAACAAAAGATTTGAATTGTACTGCTGTGGTATTGTGAGGAAAAAAAATATTGAAAATATTTTTCAAAAACCCATGTGACCTTAAAAAATAATAGGGGCACTTTATTCTCAATTACTCACCAATAGATCCTCTCCAGTGAATAGGTGCTGTAAGAATGAGAGTCTTAACATCTGTTAAAAACACCACAATAATCACGAGTCATATAAACGACTCCAGTCCATCAGTTAACATCTTGTAAAGTGAAAAGCTGTGTGATTGCTTATTCTCGTGGGAAAGTTGTCTCGTCTGAATCAGGAGAGAAATATGCACAGATCCATTACTGTTTACAAGTGAAAACAGTTCCAGTTGGTGAATTTTGATGTGAGAGGACAATAGAGGATAGACTTTTTCACTGAAGGAAGCATTATCATGGATTATGAATTTTAAATTCTTTAATGATGAACGCTGTTTGACCAGCTGGTATCGTGTGGATTACTGGGATGTTTTTATCACCTGTTTGGACTCTTATTCTGACGTCACCCATTCACTGCAGAACACCCATTTGTGAGCAAATGATGTAATGTTAAATTTCTCCAAATTTGTTCAGATGAAAAAACAAACTCATTCACATCTTGGATGGCCTGAGGGTGAGTAAAGTAAAGCAATTTTTCATTTTAGGTGAACTATTCCTTTAGGCAAAGATGAAGTCACATTATCTGTTGATCCTTACACAGAAACCATTTCTTTTGCTGTCCTGTATTGCTCCAGTTAGTAAATCATCTCACAATCTCACGATCACAGAACCACAAATACAAAACAGCCCACAAGAGGCTGCATCCACATTTGCTTGCGTAAGTGAAAAGTACCACACATCAGGGACTTGTGATTTCGATTCGTGCTGATCCCCGTCTGTGGGATGTGGCGCACTTGTCTAGATCTGTTTGCTCATGAAAGTCCTCCTCTTCATCATACCTCCACCTCCTCCCATCTGTCTCCTGCTCTCCTGACAGCTGGATGTGACTTTCTGGAGGTCATGCTATCATGACAGACATGCTGATGTTGTCCTGTTTCTTTCACAGTCCATGTGGTGAAACCACCAGCAGCTTCATATTCCTCCCCTTCAGTTCTCTCTCGCTCGCTTCTTCCCTTTCACCTCATGCAACTGTCAGACAGAGGACTAACACACTTGTTGTCTTGATAAAGCGTGGTGTTTTACGGGGGGGGGAGGAGGCGGTGATGGATGATAGCAGAAAGACACGCAGGAAAAATGGGCCAGCCTTCCTTTGTGGATGCAAAAGTTCATCCATCGCTTTAATCACAACTGAGGTATTCAAAGAACATTCGCTCTTCAAAAGAACATGTAGGTCTACCAAAGTAAGAAGAGAGTTTCATTTATCTTCACTGCATGTGGGCTTCAGCAGCTTTTTAGCCACCTGCTCACGTTTGGGACCAGGTTACAGTTAGGTTTTATTATATATCTTTGGGATTGTGTTAAGTTCAGTATTTCTCACAGCGCATGTCATGGCGGATGCCCAAATCCACTATAGTTTTATGAATAATACTGTTTTTGTCTCACGGAATGTAGTTTTGTGAATGTTTGGTTAGACTTCAAATATGTGGTTTGTTAATAAAGATTTGCTTCAGTATTTCCAGAGATGTTACCTCCAAGGCATCAGTGGCTGTACAGCACTAATGAACCCACTGAGAGCAGCCTTACCTCGGCCAGATCTTCTGGAATTTGCTGCTAGTTCAGATGAATCTATAGTGGTTAAACATGAGATATAATTCATTTTGGGTAGAACTAATAGGCAGTCTTTGGTCTCATTAATCTATTATTTGTTCCAAAGCAAATAGTTTGGCTGAGGGCAAAATCTCATCACGTTATATTTTATGTAATTTAATGCTGTATATCAGAGCGCTATCTTTGTACTTTTGACTGAATTGCCTAGAAACATTTATGATGGCTGTTGTTGTTGTTTATTAAATATCACTATTCAGTATTGGGAAACAGTGTATGGTCATTGATTTCATTGCTCAAAGACAAAGTGACAAAGACGGTTTTTATGAGCGAGTCAGCAGTAAAGACTTTTATATTGAAAGAGACTGAAAACAAGGTTTTAAACAAGTAAGTTATTTTTACTTTCAACACCTTGTAAAATGCAGCTAACAAACGCACTGAGCAGCACTGTAATCGGAAATCACCCTTTATAGATGAAAGGATAGTATGACAAAGACATTGCTTTCCTCAATGGACATTCAAACTAATATTTTACGCTGAATATGACATTGAGCTGAAGAATGAATGCTGTATCAGATGCAGGTAATTACACTTGCTCAGTCCATCTCTCTCTCTCATAATACTCCTAATACAGTGAGCTTTGAAAACAGTAATACACAAAGCTTTCAATGAAGCAACTCAATGTTCCTTCATTACTATTTCTGTTTCTTGGGCTCAGCTGTTAAACTGTCACTTGAGAACTGAATCCATGGCGGAAGGAAGTAGTTTGCACAAAAGAGGCTTTTTAATGACACTCCATTGTTGTTTCTTATGTATTTACACACTTATGCCGTCAAACTGTGGTATAAATTCAATATCACACTCGTAGCTGTGCAATATGGCTTTATTTTGGCACACTGTGATTACCTACGGCTGAATGAAAGCTGTGACGATATACAGCCATGTCGCACTGCTACAAGTGTGATATTGCTCATATATATATATATATATATATACACTACCATTCAAATGTTTGGGGTCAGTAAGACTTGTAATAGTCTTTAAAGTAGTCTCTTATGCTCATCAAGGCTGCATTTATTTGATTAAAAAAAAAAAAAACAGTAATATTGCAAAATGTTTTTACAATATAAAATAATGTTTTTTATTTTAACATACTTTAAAATAGAATTTATTCCTGTGATGAAAAGCTGAATTTTTATCAGCTGTTACTCCAGTCTTAAGTGTCACATGATCCTTCAGAAATCATTCTAATATGCAGATTTATTATTAGAATGATCAATGTTGGATAATATCAACAGCTGTGCTGCCAAATATTTTTTTGGAACCTGTGATTTTTTTTTTTTCAGGATTCTTTCATGAATAACAAGTTTAAAAAGTACAGTGTTTATTCAAACTATAAATATTTTATAACAATGTAAATTATTTATTATTAACTTTTAATAAACTTTTAATTATTAACTTAATACATCCTTGGTGAATAAAAGTATTAATTTCTTAAAAAAAAAAAAAAAAGAAACAATAAAAATGTACTGACCCCAAACTTTTGAACGGTAGTGTATATAGATGGATATATATATATATATATATATAGATAGATAGATAGATAAATAGATATATCTGATAGATGGCAAAATACTTCCACTACATAGAGTTGTAGTTTCACTACATAGAAATGCATAATAATACCATAATTTGATTAAATATGCACTAAAGCAGAAGTCCCATGATCTCGTCCCATGATGAGAAGTAAATGATCCCAGCCGGGGAAAAAGGGTCTGATCTAGCGAAACGATCAGTTATTTTCTTTAAAAAAAATACAATTTAAATACGTTTTAATCTCGAATGCTTGTCTTGTCTTGCTCTCCCTGAACTCTATGTATTCTGGTTCAAGAGAGTTAGGGTATGTCGAAAAACTCTGATTGTATTTTCTCCCTCAACTTCAAAAAGTGAACATGCAAACAAGATCAAACACTCTTAACAAAAAAGGTAAAACAGCGATATAGGGTGATTTTGAAGTTGAGAGAAAATACGAGTAAATAAGTTTTTCGACATACCCTAACTGTCTTGAGCCAGAATACACACAGTTCAGGGAGAGCAAGACAATATGAGCGTTTGAGATTAAAAAGTATATAAATTGTATTATTTTTATGAAAATAACCAATTGTTTCGCTAGATAAGACCCTTCTTCCTCAACTGTATTTTTGAAGTTCAAACTCGGGGCATCATATCAGTCCATTATATGGAGAAAAATCTTGAAATGTTTTCCTCAAAAAACATAATTTCTTTACGACTGAAGAAAGATCATCTTGGATGACAAGAGGGTGAGTACATTCTCTGTAAATTGTTGTTCTGGAAGTGAACTTCTCCTTTAAACAAAACTGTAAAGACAGAGTCGATCTGTGGTTTCAGTTCGTCTGGCACTGTTTGCATTCGTCCAGAACTGCACATCAGGCAGCATTGACTTCTTCATTAATTGAACTGCAGGAAATTATACGAATGAACACAAAAATGCCAATACAAGGATCTGAAGTATCGAAAAAGTGTCAGGATATATGATTGTATCTACTTAGCCCTCATGAGTGACCTTCAGAGCTGAACGACAGACCGGCAACAGACATCTGCTGGCAAAGTAAGTGAGCTGAAGTTTCCCACCACATGATATCATTAGGCCTCTTTAAATAAATGTGCTTATACGCTCTAGAATGGCAATTACAAATACCATCGTGAAACAGAATGTAATGCGCCGTGTGCTGCCATATGTATCAAATGATACAGAGCATCATGAAGCAGTGCTGTTTTGTGCCTAATATAGAGAGGATTTTTTCATTGTCAGCTGCAGTGAAGAGATACACATCGACAGTCGTTCTGAACACTTTCTATGTAATCTGATAATCAGCACTATTACATGCTTTAGTGCTGTAACTGTAAGGACTGGGGTTACAGTATCAAAGTTCATGTTTTTTCACAGTGTCCCATATCCACCTAGCAGATTGCCAGTCTCTATGGGAGAAAGACTCTGATATGAAGGTAGAGAAATGTGTATGTAAATGAAATTAATTTTGGCAGGCTTGAAAGCCTGAGGCTCCCACAACCGGCACTGAATCCCACAGCCGCGTCTCTTCAAAGCGACCCTAAAAAGTTGATGAGAACTTTTTTTTTGCCCATCCACCAGCACGAGGGAAGCATTAAAAATACATCAGCTAAAAGACGAAAGAGATCTGGGCCTCGGTTCTCCCTACGCGATCTCTTCCTCCATCAACCCCAAAGAGAAGAGAAGCAGAAATCTCTTTATCTGCTTCACTTTCTTGTCGCAATTAGGAACGTTTCCTGTCCGATTCCGTCCCACAGGTTGACTTGCTGCTGATTAAATCATCAGAAAGAGGGGTTCTCCCTTTTGCAATGACATAAAATGATGTGCTGTATTGCTGCAAACACTGCCGGCCTGTTTCCATCAATCTAGTGTGGTAAAATAACAATCATGAATGAAAGCAGCTCCACTAATATGCCATGTCAAGTGTGTGAGAGATTTATTTGCCACACACACTCGCATAAAAATGAATGAGGAGAGACAGAAACACGTTCATATACCACTCGATCTGTAAGTAATGCCACTGGCTGAGACTTTTTAAGTACAAAGAAATGATTGCTTATTTATTCTTGATAATAAAAATATGCTAATAATGTATGTTAAATTGCATAAAATTGGAAATGTAGCCTTAATTCCAAAATTTAAATACTTGTAATTAGATTATATTACATTTTAAAATACCTGTAATCAGATTACAGTTACTTTGTAATTGATTACATGTTTATGTATTATTAAAACAATAACAGTAAATAATTTAGAATTTAGTGATTCTGATTAAATTCTACTTTTCATCTTTTACATTTTTACATTTAAATTGAGACATCATCATAGAGTCATATGTGCTACATTGTGATCTTCGTCATATGTTATTGCCTCATGCATTTTTTCTTAGAGGCCATTTAATTTTAGTATAACTTATCAAGGAGACACACTAGGGTCATAAAACGGCAGCTTTTTTTCCTGAAATCAGCGAACTCTATCAAAAAGCAGTGACATTTAAGTTTCAGAGCTGCAAATACGATGCACTGACCCACCTGCTCATTAAAACTGTTTGAAAATGCCACCTAGCCAGTGAGCTAATATAGATTATTCCCTCTCACTATTTGCATAGTCAGATAGAGCTCTGTATTAACTGAGGACTCCAGCGAGCAGTGAGCTACTGTATGCTTCCATTTCAGAGGGTAATGGACCAGAACATTAGCATCACAAGCTCATTTACAGACTACAGACGGCCCCAGAAGAACGCCTCCGATGGGCAGAAACATCATTAAGCCCCTAAAACACATACACTGCATTCATTACCTCAAACATACACACATACACTGAAAATGTGATGTGTTGTGTTCATTAATAATCATATATGGGCTAAAGATGCAGTGAACTGGCATAGTGCAGTAAATCATGCCCTCTGACCTGAATATACATTTAGAAGAAAAAAAAAGGAATTTAAAGGGATAGTTTACTCAAAAATGAAAATTCTGTCATTAATTACTCACCCTCATGTTGTTGCAAACCCATAAGACCTTCATTCATCTTCTGGACACAAATGAAGATATTTTTGATGAAATCTGAGAGCTCCTGCATAGACAGCAACACAACTACTACGTTCAAGGCCCAGAAAGGTAGTAAGGACATTGATAAAATAGTCCATATGACATCATTGGTTCAACCGTAATTTTATTAAGCTATTAGAATACTTTTTGTGTGAAAAGAAAACAAAAATAATGAGTTCCATGTAGGGCGATTTTTCTAATTTTATTGATTAATTAGAATGTAATGTTTTGCCAAAATATATATATATATATATTTTTGAAAATTTAGGAATTGCGATTTTGAATAGCGATATATTTCAAATGTTAGAAATAGAGAGTTTGATAATGATAACAGTAAAGAGAAAAGAACAAACAACCCTATATAGGTGCACGTTTCATGCAGTCAACAGTCAAACGCATCCAAGTTTACATAGAAAAACAATGGAAAAGCAGCGCAATCTGATAAAAAAAACCTGTGAAGAACTACTATTGTATGTCTGATATTTCATGTTTGCATCATGATGATAGGCTGAAAGCTGCTGTTCATTGTTTTTACAGAATATTTATAGTTAATAATAGTCTACTGGTGTTATACCATGTCATTTTGAATTTGAATTACCTTGACGTTTGAGATTTATTTAAAGCATTTTCCTTGTATTGTTTCTGAACATATAATATGACAAGTTTGTACAAGATGTAGTTGTAGTTCATCCATCTTTTCTGCAAAGATAACAAATGATTTGTTTAACATTTACATCATGTTGCAACTTCATGTGGTGAGCCTAGAATAGAATTTTCTTTAACTGGAGAATTAAATAGAAAAAGTTACTTGATTCATTTTGTAGTTACATTTTCAAGTTGACTAGTTAAAAACAAACAAAAAAAACAAATCGAGAATCCGTCAAACATTCTGAAAGAACTGAGATTTTAATTTTTTGCCATATTGCCCTGCCCTACTACCGTCTCAATCAAAAGAAGAGAAGAAATTGTTGAAGTCATTATTTATTTTAAGCTCTCGAATTTCATCAAAAAAATTTTGATTTGTCTTCTGAAGATGAAAAAAGATCTTACGGCTTTGGATTTTTGGGTGAACTATCCCTTTACTGATTGTGGACATATACATATATGTTTCTTTTGCAGAAAAAGGAATATTTGGACAAAAAAAAAAAAAAAAATTCCATTTCCTAATGATGTGATACAGTACATGTATCTCAATAGTAAATATAGGCCTACAGCGATTCTCGGAAAAGATGTGTTTATACAGACTATTAAGGATTATGTCTTTTTAGTCTTACAATCCAATCCAATAAATGACTAATTAACAAATTGGCTATATATTAAATAACAATATTGAAAATAGACATTTTTTAACAACCCTAATGCAGAAAAAAAATGCAGGAATGTGATGTTACTGGTTGGAATAAATAGTACTTAGTACTTAATAGTACCTAATTTATTAAAATGAATGACTGCTTTAACTAACATTAACAATAAGCAATATATATTTACTTTTATTTTATTTTTATTTTTTTTTACCTTTGTTAATGTTACTTAATAAACATGATGATGTTCAAACATCAAATGTTGTTCAAGTTCACATTGCTTAGCAGTGCATTAACTAATATTAAATTATAACATTTTAGACACGGGATAAAAAAAATAATAAAAGAGGTAATTGCGACTTTTTATCGCATGATTCTTACTTTTTTTATGCAATTGCAAGTTCATATGTCACAGTTCCAACTTTTTTTGTATCTCACAATTCTGATTTTATAACTCGCAACTCTGACTTTTTTACTCATAATTGCAATTACTGTACCTTTTTTTTTTTTCCAGTCCGTAAAAGCAGAAAGAAAAAAATGAATTGCAAGAACTCAGAATTGAGAAAAAAACATTCCGATATTATATCTTGCAATTCTGACTTTTTTGCAAGAAGAAAGTCAGAATTGTGAGAAAACCTTCAACTTCCAAGAAAAAAGTCAGAATTGTGACTTTTTTAAAAACTTGCAGGAAATAATATTCCATAGTTAAAAAAAAAATTGATCTTAAAAATGTATTAGTAAATGTTAAGAATAATGTTTTAACTAATGTTAACTACAAATGGAACCACATTGTAAAATAGTATTTTACTCTAGTATTTTAAACTAATCACTAGTGTTCGCTAGTATTTTAACTACTATTTTAAAGTGCATGTATAAATGCAATGTGCATGTAAATTATTATAGGCTATGAATAAGATGTGTTTACACAGACTTTTAAGAACTAAGTCTTTTTGGTCCTACAATACAAACCAATACCTGACTAATTAACAAATTGGCTATATATTCATATCTCACAACTCTGACTTTTTTTTTTTTTTTTTTTTTACTCATAATTGCAATTACTGTAACTTCTTTTATTTTTATTTTTGTATTCTGTAAAAGCAGGAACAAAAAATTATTTGCAAGAACTCAGAATTGAGAGAAAAAAAATAAAAAAAAATCAGATTTTTTTGCAAGTCAGAATTATGAGATAACCTCCAAATTCCAAATTCAAAAAAAAAAAAAAAAAATCAGAATTGTGAGATTAAAAACTTGCAGGAGATAATATTCCATAGTTTAAAAAAAAAAGTATTAGTAAATGTTGAGAATAGCATTTTACTGTAGAAGTACCGTTCAATGTTAGTTTATATTAACTGATGTAGTTAACTAATGTTAGCTACAAATGAAACCTCATTTTAAAATGTATTTTAACTAGCATTTTAAACTAGTCACTAGTGTTAGCTAGTATTTTAACTACTATTTTAAAGTGCATGTATAAATGTAAATGATTATAGGCTATGAACATTCCAGTATTAATTATTGTTTATAGTTTAAGATAAATTAGGTTCCATAAAACTGCATGTGTAAACATCAAATGGATCTGGAACATGAATTTAAATTGGACTGAAATAAAGCCCAAACCCAGAAAGGGACTGACTGTGCCTCTTCATTTCAGTGAAGTCTCCCACACATCACTGCTACAGACAGTCCAAAAGTCTTTGACCTTTGGGAACATCCCACCGTCCTTATACCTGCCAAATTCATCACGCCCATCAGTGGAAGCTCTCGGTGAGATCGGCCATTTCTTGCAGAGGTGAGAGATGAGGATGGCACGGCAACAAAAGCCTTCAAGCTGGATGAACAACCCCCAACCGCAGAGCTACAGCATGTCAGTCCAAATAGGAATCAGAGCCACGAGAAACACTCTTTCACACAGCGAGAGACACCAAAGAGCTAATGCCGCTTTGTTAAACTTGCGGCTTAATGTTTTGTGCAGGCTGTTAGTGTGTAGCGCAGATATATTTTCCACCATCTCGTCCATTATTCAGTTTGTGTGCGAGCTATCGCACAAACACCTCCGCTCTCCAGGGTTTTTTGGTTCATTTCACAATGCCCTGGATACGGTCTGGGGCTAAATGTGGGCTGCAGCTGATATCGGAGCTTCCAAGAAAAGCCTTTGAATAAATGCCTATTTACCCCACTTTCAAGATGACAGAGGATTAGCCCTGCCTGCTAAAACCTCTCTAGGAATGATGGGTCGCACACATCCGCCGTATATATTAGATACATGCTCTCAAACGATAACGTGGAAATCCTGTTTATTCATGTGTTTCCTGAAAGGAAACCGTTTAGTTGCACTTTAGGGCACGAAGGGTTTATTCATTAGATTCTGATATAATAATGTCATCATAATGACAGAAAAACAAGCTGAGAGAAACGGAGGCAGGTCCTTCTGAGAGGGTCGTGAAACCTCTAGATTATACAAATATTGATTTTCATATTCAACGCTGACTTCTTTTCACCAAGAGTTGGACACTCTGAAATGCCACGCTCTTTCTCTACCACACGTCTCTTGAGACACAACCTTCAGTCCTACGCGCAAGTCGATGGAAGCCGTTTCGCTAACTTCCACTGACTTGGTCGCTGAATTAGACCACATTCCCTTAAAATCCATCCTCTGAACAGGTCAGCAAAACCCAATGCTCAAAATGACTGATGTGCAGAGACCGACTGGCTAAACAACAGCATCCTGCAGTCTTGTTTTTTGACAACAGCTGTCAGAGACAGGTGACATCTCAGGACACTTATTTAGGTGTGATTTTCTAGAAGAAAATCACAGCATCTTTGACTAAACATTAAAGCTTCTTATCGTTATCATATAGGTTATGAATTTGCAATCTCCTGTCCTTTTGAGACTCCAGGAGCTCTCTTTACGCCCATTAAAATCTTCTCTGCTGTTATATGGTTCATATTCTGTGATGTCTCCATGCTTTAAAGTGCTCAGTTTAGTTTATGCACAATGACAACTGAATAGTTTATTCACTGGATCACCGGAAAGTCACTGGATCATGCTTTTACAGGTATTAAACCAGAGATCTCCTTCCATACAAGTTTGTGCTTGTACAATTTTTTAAATGTTTGTTCTACATCATCTTCAATACAATTTTACATTACATTGCTGTTCAAAAGTTTGGGATCAGTAAGATTGCTCATGTTTTTTAAATAAGAATCTTTTGATCATCACAGCTACATTCATTTGATCAAAAATACACACACAAAAAATAATATTGTAAAATATTATTACAGTGTAAAATAACTTTATGTACATTAAAATATAATTTATTCCTGTCATGCAGAGCTGAATTTTCTGCATCATTTATCCTGTCTTCAGTGTTACATGATTCAGAAATTTATATAATATACTGATTTATTATTAGTGTTGTAAACAGTTGTGCTGCTTAAGATTTTTTTTTGCTTGTTTGTTTTTGGAACCTGTGATACATATTTCTGTAAAATAGCTGGCAAAGTCCAAATCACAGCATGTATAGTAAGTAAATGCACTGTCTGAAAAAGTAAGTCAATGTCCTCTGTCGTTCAAAAGTTTGGGATCAGTAAGATTTTTATTTATTTATTTATTTTTTATAACAAGTCTCTTAAGCTCATTAAGGCTGCATTTATTTGGTCAAAAATGCAGAAAAAAACAGCAATATTGTGAAATGTTATTACAATTTAAAATAATGGTTTTCTATTATAATGTATACCTACAAATATAATGACGCAAAGCTGAATTTTCAGCATCATTACTCCAGTCTTTATTGCCACATGATCCTTCATAAATCATTCTAATATGCTGATTTATTATTATTGACAATGTTTGATTTCATTTATTTACAAACAATGTAAACTACAGTTTAAAAAATTGCAGTCAGTAACTTTGTATTCTGTCTTTTTTTATATATATATTTTAATTCAGCAAGGATGTGTTAAATTGATAATATATATATATATATATATATACATATATACATAGTAAAGACTTATATTGTTAAAAAAGATTTATATTTTAAGTAAATGCTATTCTTTTAAACTTTTTATTCATTAAAGAATCCTGAAAAAAGAATCACAGGTTCCAAATAAAATATTAAACTCTTTCAAACATTGATAATAATAATAATAATAATAAATAAGCATATTAGAATGATTTCTGAAGGATCATGTGACACTACAGACTGGAGTAACAATGCTGAAAATTCAGCTTTGTGTCACAGGAATAAATTATTTTTTAAAGTATATTAAAATAGAAAACCATTATTTTAAATTGTTATAATATTTCAAAATGTTGCTGTTTTTCTGCATTTTTTACCAAATAAATGCAGGTTTGATGAGCTTAAGAGACTTGCTTAAAAACATTAAAAATCTTACTGATCCCAAACTTTTGAATGGCAGTGTACATTGACTTACTTTTTAAGAAACTGCATTTATTTACTGTATATGGTGTGATTAGGAAGTTGCTAGCTATTTTACAGCTATTTAACCATCTCGGACACTGCCTAATGCATTGCTTTGCATGCAAAGCTGATAGAAAACAAGATGCATACTAAATATCATGATGGCGACAAACCAGCTCTAAGTTGCATTTATCTATGCAGAACCAAAGCCTAAAACCTTTAACACTATACTTTTGCTGCCTTGCAAGAACTGGTATTTTGTTCAGGAAATGCAAACTAGTCACTTTTTGTATTATCTGCCTGGTACAGGCTTTAAGAAATGACAAATAATAAGAATAGTCAGTTTTTGTTAAGGATTTATCTTAATTAGGATTAAAGCAAGAGCATGCTTTATTCATATAGCCATCATTAAAGAACAATTACGGCCATTGGTTTTCACACATACAGTACCTTGTCTGTAGGACTGTACTGTTCTTTATATCAGGCTGTTATTTTAGAATGACCTTAGACACGTCTTAATTGAACGTGCTATAATACTAAATGTCATGAGAATATGGCCTCAGTCAGCAATAAGACCAGAAATAGCTGAGAAGCAATAACTGCAAAGATGCATCTCAGTAAAAATGTCATTTTCTGTTCTTCACTAAAGCACCTTGCCATGTCCTTGTTTGCAAACCTGCCAGTCACAGTTCTTCATTTCCCCCTCCTCATTTCACGCCATAAAGCCAGTCAATATATGACTGCCACAGTCATATGCGTCACTTCCTGCAGGGCATTTTGTGAATTTGCATTTTCCCTCTATGTAATTCTTGGAAAAGCATGTAGGGATGAACCAAATATGCCTGCAGGATACCAGCATATGAGGACAGATTCCATGATGTAGCGAGAGCAGAAAAGACTGCGTCTCCCACTGGGGCGCTGGCACAATGGTCTCCTCATGTGCCAGGAAGCACGGAGCGGCCCTTAAACTCCACGTCATTGGCTTTGGCACCTTCGTGGTTACTTGGGTTAAAGAGATAGTTCACCTATAAATGACAATACTGTTATCATGTTCTCACCCCTGTGTCGCTTCCAACCCGAACAACCCATTCTTTCCTGGAATACATGTCATACACTCTTAAAGGAACACTGTACAACGTTTTCACCAGTTTCAACTTAAAAACTTCAGTTTAGCAGCTGCCTTAAATTTTTAAGTTAAATCAACTTAAAAGTACAAGTCATTTCAACTCACAAGTTAAATCAACTTAAAAGTACAAGAATTTTGAACTCATTTTATTGTAATGAGTTCAAATAACTTGTAGTTTTAAGTTGATTTTACTTTAAATTCTAAGGCAGCTGCTAAACTTACGTTTTTAAGTTAGAACTGGTGAAAACTTTTTATAGTGAATAGTTCACCCAAAAATGAAAATTCGCTGAAAATGTTTGCACCCTCAGGCCATCCAAGATGTAAATGAGTTTGTTTCTTCATGGGAACAGATTTGGAGATATTAAGCATGACATTACTTGCTCACCAATAGATCCTCTGCAGTGAATGTGTGCTGTCAGAATGAGAGTCTAAACAGCTGATTAAAATATTGCAGTAATCATAATCTACATGACTCTAGTCCATCAATTAATGTCTTGTGAAGTGAAAATCTGTGTGTTTGTAAAAAAAAGTAATCCATCATTAAAAGAGAAGTTCATTTCCAGAACAAAAAATATTTAGATATATTATATAAAGATATGTACTCACCCCCTTGTCATCCAAGATGTTCATGTCTTTCTTTCTTCAGTCGTAAAGAAATTATGTTTTTTGAAGAAGACATTTCAGTTTGAACTTCCAAAATACAGTTCAAATGCAGCTTTAAACAATCCCAGCCGAGGAAGAAGGGTCTTATCTAGCGAAACAATCGGTTATTTTAATTTTAAAAATATATCATTTATATACTTTTTAATGTCAAACGCTCGTCTTGTCTTTGCCTGAACTCTGTTTTTTTCCCGGTTCAGTATAGTAAGGGTATGTCGAAAAACTCCTGTTTTACCTTTTTTGTTAAGGGTGTCTGATCTTCTTTGCATGTTTACTTTGCAAAGACTGGGTCTGTACTTCTGTAGCAACGTAGGATGATTTTGAAATTATTTCTGAAGTTGAGGAAGAAAATACGATGGGATATGAAATACGGATATGAAAATAATCCGTTCGTTTCGCTAGATAAGACCCTTTTTCCTTGGCTGGGATCGTTTACAACTGCATTTGGGATCATTTGAAGCTGCATTTAAACAGTGGTGGACGAAGTACACAAGTTGAGTACTTGAGTAAAAGTACAGATACGTATAATAAAATATTACTCCAGTAAAAGTAAAAGTGCTCCTCTTTCAATTTTACTCGAGTGAAAGTACAAAAGTACCCGATTTTTTATGTACTTAAGTAAAAAAAGTACTGATAGATTTATTTTGCAATTTTATATAGGCTACTTAATTGAATTTTATATTAGCACATATTTTTTTATAATCCTACTGCTCAAAATACCTGGGATTTTCCCAAAAAATACATTTGTTGACGAGAGTGATGTAGTAATATTCAATGTGAAGCTTACACTGCAATGTACCTGAGAGAAAACAGATTTGACCATCATATTTTCACCAGTAAGAAAAAAAGTGTTTTAAAGCTTGTTTTGCATAACGTCACAGTCATATATGACATGAGAATAAGGCCTGAAATTAGCAAGAACATCTTCAGGAAAATATAATTATATTTACATAATGATTTTTTCCTTTCAAATATTGTCTGTGTAAAAACACCCCTGGCCAAATGCCCCCAGAGGGCATCACTTTTCACTTTGATAATTACTGTAGTTACCATGATCTGAACATCACATCCTTTCTTTTTCCCTCAGATGTAATCTATCTAGGTGGTTGAATAAAAATATGTGGACTTTATATCTAAAAATCATCTCAACTTAGCACCAGCAAGCAGCTAGACGGTTAGCATCAGCTAACAATATTTACTTATTTTCAGTATGGTTAAATAAACATTCATATCTGTCTACTCTAGCTGATCCAAACAATATAAAAATCTATACTGTTACTAAACAATATAAAAACAGATGTCACGTAGGGCTACATGCGTAGCATTTTAATAAAACTGTACAGATAATAAAAAGTACAGATACTTGAAAAATGTACTTAAGTACAGTAACGCAGTACAACTACTTCGTTACTGCCCACCACTGCATTTAAACTGCATTTTGGAAGTTCAAACTCAGGGCACCATAGAAGTCCATTATATGGAGAAAAATCCTGAAATGTTTTCCTCAAGAAACACGATTTCTTTACGACTGAAGAAAGAAAGACATGAACATCTTGGATGACAAGGGGTGAGTATATCATCTGTAAATTTTTGTTCTGGAAGTGAACTTCTCCTTTAAGCCATTTTAACTTTAAACCGTCGTTTCTGAAGTCCATAATCATGCTTCCTTCAGGTAAAAAGTCCATCCCCTGTTGTCTTCTCATGTCAAAATTCACCATCATATTTGTAAACTGTTTAAACCATAAACTGTTTTAGACTGTTTTCCTTCTAAAGGGTTCTTGATCTGTGCATATTTCTCCCCTGATTCAGACGAGACAACTTTTTAAATGGAGAAAGCAATATTGTGGAAAGACAACTTGTATTTTAGCAGGAAACAAACGTTTAAAATTAACATCCAAAGATTATAGAATATCCAAGACTTGTCACTCGTATAGTTTTGAATGGGGAAAGATGCAACGCTCATTACGGCCGCGAAGCCCCACCTTCTTAATGAAAGAACCAATCGTTGACTAGTAAAGTCAGCGCGTCACTGCAGCTGCCATTAGAAGTCTTGGTTGCTATAGAAACAGTCAGCGTTCTGAGACGTGCGCTTAGTACTGCGCATGCGCACTGGCTGATATCACAAAAAACGCTATTGGAGCATAAGAAACAATATTTGTCAGATTTGATTGGTGATTTCAAATATGAAATTTAATCGTAAACTTGGTGAACATTTTTGGAGAATTTGATGTCTCCCCATTCAAATAGATAGGAGCTGCACTTGCCTGCGCGAGAGGCATTTCAAAGATGATTCAAAGAGTGAAATGACTTGCCTTAAAGGGACTTTAAAACGTCTTAATGATTGATTTGTTTCTTACAAACATGCAGCTTTTCACTTCATAATATGTTACTGGATGCACTGGATTCATGTTGATTACTTGTGTGTTATTGTGATGTTTTTATCAGCTGTTTGGACTGTCATTCTGACGGCACCCATTCACTGCAAATACCACTGGTGAGCAATTGACATCATGCTAAATTTTTCCAAATTTGTTCTGATGACGAAACAATGGCTTGAGGGTGAGTAAATTTTCATCCAATTGTCATTTTTTGGTTGGGCTATTCCTTTAAAGGTTCCAGAAAAGGGTTTTACTAATGATGCAATAGAGGAACCGTTTTATTCCATGGATGTTAAAAGTTCTTCATGGAACCATCAATGCCAATAAGGAGCCTTTTTGTGTGTGTATGATTAGTTTTATTACACTTTTACGGTGCTTTTGTTGTTCAGATCTCTATTTACTTGTATTGAATTAAAAAAAAAATGGGTAGTATGTTCTGTAACATTTCTACCTTTGTTTAACAGAGACAAAAAACATCATACGAGTTTGAAACAACATAAGGGTGAGTAAATAATTTTCAATTCAGTTATTCCTTTAAGCGCTTTGCCATTTTAAAATAGATAAAACAGAGTTTTCCCTTTTCATTCCCTTTTTAGCATTCGCTGCTCAAATTTCTACAAGAACAAAGTGATGTCCCTTTCCGCCAGAAGCTGTGGTGTGGCGTACCTTGAGGTGATATCATTAAAAGCGTAAACAAAACATTAGAGAGAAAGTGAGATGGAGAGAGAACAAACAAAACCCTGTAACAAAGGCAGACTCGCATTCCTTTCATCCTGTTGGTTCGTTCACACCAGAGCATGCGGTCTGTGACTCACAGCCCTATGAGCTCCAGATCCCATTGGCCATTTGAAACACAAGTGACAGAAAACAGATAGCAGACACAGCCGTCAACCCAGCAGCATGAGAGACATCACTGCTGCACAAGCATCTGTAGACTCACACTCAAATACACTAAGACGTGTTTGAAGTACTGTTAAAACAAAGCTGAACATTTCTAGTGGTTCTTGCACTGTTAACCGTATAACTAAACCCGAACTGTATAATGGAAATGAATGATATTCTATTGTGTGGCTTGTTAAAGATAAATTCTTCTATATTAGCAATATCACAGAGCAATTTAATTTATGTGGCATACAAAAGACAGGTCTTTCAGTGTAAATAGCTACTTTGATTAGGAGAGATTTCATTTTTATGTTCTAACTGTACATTGGGATTGTAGGATGTTTATGGTTGCATAGCAACATAGCAACTTACACTAATATACTAAAATAACATGCACTAATATAGAATTCAACTGATCTAAGGTTAGACCGTCATACAATCTGCTATATCTTTGCATACATTGGCTTTTTACAGTGGCTTCAAACGTGGCTCTTCCAGTCATAATTTTCATTTACTGACTTATCAGTCATCTGATATGAATAATCTTCCTTCATTAAGTTATAATGAATCACATAAAATCATGTTCCTTTTATTAAAGCATTTAAATCACTAGAATATGATTAATAGACATTAATGCATGGTTATGTGATGTATAAAAATATGGAGCTGGAAAATTCCACTACTTTTGCGGCTGTGGGATCACTTTAATGTTTATGTCTCTTATGATCACCAGAGCTGCATATATTTGATCAAAAATACAATTAAACAACAATACTGAGACATTTTATTACGGTACAACAGGAAAAAAATCTACCATGCTAGGTTTCTTTTCATTTATTTTAAACAGACAGTAGTACAAATTACAATTTTTCCACTTACCACTTATTGAAAATACTAAATATTATATCAAATTAATATATAGGCTATAAAATCTGTAGTACATATATAGATACAAGGAATAAATACTTTAAATATATTTAATTTAGTTAACTGATAGACAAGGGGAAAAAAACTGTGCGACACGTAACGTAGCTTAACATACTTGCTGAGTTTCAGTTCAGCATCTATTTATAGTGTAGAGGGCGGGACGCTTCGGATTCTAGAGAGCATTTGATTGGACATGAAGTTTAATGAGAAACTCTTTCTGGAAGCACATTGTACTCACAATAAAATGTATACATTTATAATCTAATTCATTAATCTTAAATCTTTTTAAGATTATTAAATGTACATTCCGAGTGACTGATACCATCTTTGTTATGGAATATGCTTGTTGGTTCGCAGTTTTAACGCACATATTTTCTTTTATTATTTTCAAGATCTGAGGTAAAATATCTGTTGTTGCTTTCAGTTCAGATCAGACACATTTAACTTTGAATAAAGCACATAATCATTTCCTGACATTATCACTGTCATATAGTTTGTATGTTGTTGTTCCAGCCGCAACGTTGCAGAAATGGAAACCGTTTCTAAAACAGAAATTTTGTGTGTCGGTGTCATGGCTAGTTAGGACAAAAACTCCATAAACTTCCATTAACATGGAAAAGATACCTTTTAGCAAGTGTTGCGGCGTTGCGTTGTGTGTAGTTAGGACACAGTGTATCGCTGCTGTTCCATAAGCGCCACCTGCTGTCAGTGAGTGAATTTGCATCTTATTTAGCCTGTCTGCTGTTTTTGTTTTGTTCAGACATGTTTTATGTAGCATAATTTGGTTCTGCAAGTGTTCCATGCATTCTGATTTATAGAAAGGCAAACTCAGGGGGAAAAAAATGTGATAAACCGTGAAACCGTCAGAATGCTAAAACAAACCGTGATACAAATTTTTGGTTGGAACCATCCAGCCCAAATACTTATTCTAAAATCACTTATAGTGTAATAGAGTTTGGTTATACTGCCCCTAGTGGATAAAATGGGCAAAAAAAAACAATGACTTACAAGGAAGGACGTGTGGACAATATGACTGAAAGATTTTTGACCGCCTAGACCTCCAAAAACATCCTAGAAACCACCTAGAATTTCCTAACGACACCTGTTCTCTCCAAAAATATATATAAATATGAAAGAGATGTAAATGTAAAATATAAAATAGCACAGGAAACATGTTCGAGGAACAGGAAAACATTCACCACAGAATTCTGTCATCTTTCGAAGCTCTTGGCACACTGTCTTACATCTCAGCCCATATTCCTGTCAGGTGTATGTTGTATACACGTACACACACATACACAACGAATGCAACAGTATGTTCATCTAAGTTGCCAAAGGAACTTACAGCTGAAGCAGAGACAGACACTTTATAAGTCTCTGGTTAACAGCATCTCCAAAGCTTTTTTACACACGAGCACACTGTCAGAAACCACAAAAAAGCTTTTCAGCATGATACAAGAGCATTAGTTTTAAAATAGACATTGTTTAATGTGCAAACTCGGATTTCACACTCAAGGAAAAGAGATCAGATCTATCATTTACACTGGCAACCCGCAGGATTTACTGTCTTTTAGTCTCAAATGTCTTTTTATCTACTGTACAACAACACATCTCATAACGATGACATGGGGGGGTTGCATATGATTAAAGTGTGAAAGGCAATTAATGCAGTTCTAAAGAGATACACCAAAGATGCATGTTTTTTTTTCCCTGATGGATCGTCATGCCTGTTGCCATGGAGCACTGTTGAGAAAAAAAACACAACTAGAGAGCATGGTCAGAAGATCATCCTATCTTAGACAAAAAAAAAAAAAAGAAAGAAAGGAAGAGGCACATAATTATCATTCCCTCTGAGACGGAGCAATTATGTTGATTAGGCAAAAATATGGTATTTAAAGGAGGCCACATGGGTTTTGACTCCACTCGCATTAAGAATAATCATGGGTAATCATATTGCTGTTATCTGAAATTCATTTTAGCACACACAGGGATGGGTTATGGTGGTCAACTAGTTGACAAGTCGTAAAACAACCCACTTACAGCTTAATTAACCTACTTGTTGATAGTTGTTGTGCACATCCTAACAAGCTGCGGTTCTGCGTGCGCACATACATACATATTAAAGGTCTATTTTAGGTCTCTTGTTATTTTTTGCATTGAGTCTCTGTGCAGGAGAATTGCATGGTACTGCAAATCATTTGCTCCATAAACTTCCCCTGTGCACCAGCACCATATCTATCATTCAGCGCTGACGGGTGTCACAGCTGCGAGAGAATCCCTGCTCACCAGAGATAAAGCACAGGGGGCGCAGGACAAATATATCTTCTTTAGAGAAAGCCCCATGCACCTGCCATCCAGAGGTGTAAAGTATTAAACAATACAGCCAAACCCAGAAAAAAACTAAGCAGATTATAAAAGAATGGACTGTTGAACAAAGCATATGAACCTGCTGTACATTCCGGCATTGAAATGGAACAAAGGTTTAAAGGGTAGAATACATTTGTAGAATATACAGTATAATATATATACAGAATATCAATCTGAACACTTGCAATATAGTGCATGGATCACACAAAATATTTTATGGTGTTTGTTTGTCATTTTTGGGGCTTAAAGGAATAGTTTGCAGAAAATTTACTCTCTCTCAGGCTGTCCAAGGTATAGATGAGTTTGTTTCTTCATGTCAACAGATTTGGAGAAATTAAGCAATACATCACTTGTTCACCAATGGATCTTTTGCAATGAATGTGTGCCATCAGAATTCCAAGAGAAAAATTCCAAGAGTCAAAAAGAGAAAGCTGAGAAAGCAATATTATGGATAGAGGAGTCACATATTAGCCTGGAAGCAATGATTTGAAGTTAAAAACGTCTTGATAGATTTGTTTTTTACAAGCAGTACAAATAGCTTTTCAGTTCACATGACATTAATTGATAGGCTGGACTACGTGTGGATTACTTGTGGATTAGTGTGATGTTTTTATTCTGACGGCACCCATTCACTGCAAAGTATTCCGAAGTTGCATCAAATCAAATGGAAATGCAATCACATCCATGTTTCGGGGACGTTCCGGTTCCATTCTGACGGCACCTATTCACTGGAAAGGATCCACTGGTGAGCAAGTGATGCAATGCTAAATTTCTCCAAATCTGTTCTGACAGATAAACAAACTCTTCTACATCTTATCTTATTAATTTAAGGCTGAATAAATCTTCGGACATTTGAAAGAGCTGTGTAAAACTTCTTCAAAAGCATCCCAAACAATATGAGGGTGAATAAATAATGACAGAATTTCCATTTGTGGATAAACTCCTCCTGTACTGTATATGTGATATATTGTTTCATGCTGTTTTTTGTCTCAGATCAACAGGAAAAGCCGAAACCCCTATCCAGCACAATGACACGAGAGAGGGAAACATAAGGAGAAGTCAAAGAATGTTCAATTGTAAGTGCATTATCATTCACACGTTTGCTCGGGGACGAGTCTAAATTACTTTGTGGTAATCGACAGCATTCCACACATGTAGTCAATACAGCTTCACTTGTATTTGACCCACAGCATTCCTTTAAATGTGCTACAAATCCAGACTGAATATTTCTGTCCTTGACAGACTATTTTAGTTTATTATCAGCGTAAAATCTACCCAACGTTTTTTTTTTATTATTTGAAAACACTGACCTTGCTAGCACTTTTGGATGATGTTCATGTTCCATAATATACTACTTTTATAAAACGGTACTAACAGCAATATGATAAATAAATGATACGATGCATGACTGCCTGTTTATGCTTGGAAACCAACATTGCAAATTAGTGCATTAATATAGAATGTGTATTGATAGGTGTATGTTTATCAGCATTCTACAAATGATTTGAACATGGTTCAACCAATCAGAATTTTGTTTTTCGCAGTTGATACAGTTAGTGTACGGTTGGATTATATTTAAGCATCTACAAAATTAAGTCAGTTCATCCCTGTCTATAAATCTGCTCTGCTCTTTGAATACTGCATACGACAGTGTGAAAGTTTATGGAAATATATCACAGATGGTATAAGCAACAGACAGCAGGTCCTACAGGACTGTAACATAATTCTAACCCGAACCAAACAAAACACCCACACTGGACATGCTTCTAATAAATATCAGTTTAAAAGCAAAAGACAGCGCTGGAAAAGAAGGGGTGTTGGAGTGAGAACATGTAGTGTGTTGTAAATAACACTTGTGCGTGTAGTGTTGGCAGCATAGTGCACTCTGTGAACACTATGAATCAAGAAGGCAGAGGTTGAAGATGTCAGCACGCTTCTATTCTTTCAATTAGTTTCAAATGCTCACAAAACAGACCTTACAGCTCTCCAACTGCATCTATTTCTGCCTGCATATTCAGTGGCCTGTGATAAATGGTAATGTTCACTCAGTGCTCTTACCAATTAACGTCTGATGTTGACAGTTGTGAGATATATTTTGCATCTTGTTAACATGGACATGTTCTCAGGACTCTGCGGGTAACATGACACTGACAGGCAGCTCTTATCTGCGGATGCGCTTATAGGAGTCTTAATGGATAAAGATCAATGCAACCTAAACTTTAACAATCTCAGGTTTCTCAAGCGCCTGCCTTTTGTGCTAAAACTTAAGTTTAGACAGTCTTGACACTTTAACACACAGATACTGGTTTAAAGAAAAATATACAGTATATACAGTAATATAAACATATTTAGCCATAGTTACAGAAATGAATGAACATACAAATAATAAATGGAGGAGTAAGTTTTATCTGAATGATCTGAAAAACTCAAAACTCCAGTTAGAATAGGCTTCTTATTTTCTCTAACAAAGTTGTAAATGAGGATATTTTAGTGCATTGTACAAACTAAATTTAACAAAAGTCGATTTTAACTGACATTTTTAACAGTTTGTTGGCCAAATCATTGGTTTTTCTTAGTTTTTGTCCTTTAATTGTTGTGCTGTTTACATTTTGCTGCAAAGTATGTTGTGGACGGTGCTATTGTTTACTATAGATACTCATATCTCATATTCCAAAAAATGCATTCTTCTCAATTCAGTCAATAAACAGCATCCATCTGTAATTGTGACAACATGCCCCGCTGCCAACGTGCGTTGAACGATCTTTTATTCCAGTGCAGCTTTGTGTATCCAACACTTTAAAATATGCGTAAATACTAATGCTTCCCCAAATCAAACCTACCCCGAGAAATATTTACTGGAGTAAAAAGTGTAACAACTAGTCCCAGGCTCCTATATTCCTGTGAAGAGCATCACTGTTGCTGAATAGATTCTTCTGCACTTAGTGAACTCTAACCAGCATTATTATAATAATAGTGTGTATCTGAGCTCACCGTGCGCTAGATCTGATATGATCTACTGGAATCCGGCAGTCCTGATCTGTGTCTGTGCTCATCAGCTGGAGTTAGAGAGAGATCGCACCTGTATCCGGCAAACTTCTTCTCTTATCTCTCACGGCTCGGTTCGGAGCTCAAGCGATGACACAGTTTCCACAGAACACTTTGGCGAAAATGTTGTAGAACCAACCCCGACAATGTACTATCATAATATCTGGTCCTCGCCGTCCATAAATCGTGAGATGGTAAGCGATGATCGGAGAACGCAGAGAGGAGTGCGCGGCGACGCCATCAAACTGCGCGTAAAGCAAGAGCGCACAGATATAAGAGCGCGGGCACACACGTCAGTAATCCAGAGATACTACTAGCAGAGATATGGATTACACTCCGCACACACACAGACGGGCGTGCGGGTATCATTCACACAGCTCGTTTGCAATATTCTAGGCATCCCTCTTGAGAAGTGACTGTAACGGGTTACTTTTGTGGTGTCTGGTGTTTTAAATCTGTTGTTGCGCGACGGTGCCATGGCAGCATATGGTATACCAGATATCGCATGATACTTTTATTCATGAACCTTGGTATTTACAGTACATGGTGCTTTAGGGAATATGGAATGCACTTGCGTAAAACCATAGTATGACCATAATGACAGTCACAGTATTGATTTTTTATTTTTAATAATATTGCAGAGTTATCTAAAAAAAGACTGGAAATACTAGAGATGCTTGTTCTGGCCATTTGTTTTGTTGCATTTTTTATAATGCTTGTTGTGTTTTTGAAATTTTAGAAAAGGATTCTCCTAATCATCATCAAGTTCTTTAATATCTAGATGTTTTCACATTCACATTTCATTTTTCTAAATGTGACCCTGGACCACAAAACCAGTCATAAGGGTCATTTTTTTTTAAAAATAATAAGGTGAATAAATTTCCATTGATGTATGGTTTGTTAGGATATGACAATATTTGGCCTAGATTTGAAAATCTGCAGTCTGAGGGTGCAAGAAAATCTAAATATTGAGAAAATCACCTTTAAAGTTGTCCAAATGAAGTTCTTAGCAATGCATATTACTAATTAAAAATTAAGTTTTTATATATTTACAATAGGAAATTTACAAAACATCTTCATGGAACATGATCTTTACTTAATATCCTTTTTTTTTTTTTTTTTTTTTTTTTTTTTTTTTTGGCATAAAAGAAAAATAGATAAGTTCAGTGTAAAAAATATACAGTGTATTTTTGGCTACTATTGGCTGTATAAGGTCACATATGGAGATCAATTAAAATTTTTGGATGTGAATTAAGCTGTTATTATTCAAGGTTATATTACCATAAACTCTAAGTGATTTGATTTTTTTATAGATATGTATGAGAGCAGCATTCTTATTTAATTTTCCATTAGATTTTCTTGTGTTTGCTGCGATCATTTAGATGTAAAATCTTGACCGCCACCTTAATAAATGTCAGACAAACTAATTTTAAGGCTGATATTTAAATGCCAGTTGATCACTGAACTCCCATTTTACCTAATGTGCTTTTTCTAAACTTTAATGTCACATGAAAACTATTTTATTCTATTATATTCCAATAGTTATTTATATCCACCTTTTTCTTTAACGTGGAAGTACGCCTATGGGAGAGACTTCCAGTTCTTTATTTGCTATAGAGAAATAATGAGAAGAATGACAACGTGCAGTAAATGGTAAAACTGTTTGCACTACAAACCACTGTGTTCATAATTAAGGTAATACATTAAAATAATATGGTAAGACACACCAATTTGCAATATCAAGCAGAAAAACAATCTGTTTTGTACAGCTAAAAATAACTGGATGTGGATGAGACCGGAAGCCAGACTCATAAAATTTACAAATGACCACGCCTTTTCTTACGGGAAGAAAAAGGTGGATACTGTAGTTATTATAATCTTGTATACACACACAGGTATTTCCCTCTTTAATTCAGACTCTAGGTCAGAAGCGTGACTGCCTCTAAATGAAGCATATTATACAGCCCTAAATGTGTTTCTGTCTTCACAGTTTATTAACTCCATATTGAGACAGCACTGTTTAATCACACAAAATCTGTTCGTGAAATTGTCACATTTTTTGCAGAACACAAAAGACTGCATTGAATCTTAGAAATGAATGTCCTATTATAGTGTCTCAGCAGATATGACAGCTGCTTTTGTAGAGCATCCAAACACTTCCATCCCATCACAATGCACATGCAAAGAAGACAGAGGAAGCCAATTCATCCGAGCGCCTGGTAATCGGTGATGCCGCTGTTCATTTGTCTCAAGTGTCATGTGTAGCACCACATTCTGGCAAAAGCAGATGCTCTTCATTTTGTTACATTTCACATTGAACTGTGCACATTTGCTCTCTCAGACTATTTTTTTAAATGTCAAACTACACAAGAATAGACACAAAATGTGTTTTTATGAGGGTGTATATTATTTATATATAAAAGTCCCTGGTTGTTAGTCATACATGCTGAGTTAGGTTTTTGTAGTCTGTACAGTATGTAAAATACTGTACAGTCATCTGGTCATTGTTGCACAATAAATCCTACAGCTCCTTGAACTATTGATTTAAGTTGTAAAAAGACAGAAATAAAGTGTTATAAGACACATGAAACTAGCAGTAATGTAAACAAACAGTTGCTGTGGACAACAATGATAAAGTCAATATACTAACATACAGTATTTCACCAGCCTGCTGAAAAAACAAACAAAAAAAAACTTGAAAATAAAAATAAAAGCTCAGACGTGTCCTCACCTGCACTCGAAGCTAGACACATCCGCCATTAAACTAACAGGAATCAGACCAGTTAAACACCAGTTTGGGCAGACTGGGAGACCAGGAAGACCAGCTTAAACCATGTAAGACCAGCAAACCAATTTAGTATAAACTCTTTATATATATATGGAGAGAGAGAGAGAGAGAGAGAGAATAAGTAGTAGAGGATGTGTAATATGTGACCCTGGACCACAAAACCAGTCATAATGGTCAATTTTGTGAAATTGAGATTTATACATCATCTGAAAGCTGATTTGATAATTGATGTATGGTTTGTTAGGATAGGACAATGTTTGGTGAGATACAACTATTTAAAAAAATCAGGAATCTGAGGGTGCAAAAAAAAAAAAAAAATCAAAATACTGAGAAAATCGCCTTTAAAGTTGTACAAATGAAGATCTTAGCAATGCATATTACTAATCAAAAAGTAAGTTTTGATATATTTACAGTAGAAAATTTACAAAATATCTTCAAGGAACATGATCTTTATTTAATATCCTGATGATTTTGGCATAAAAGAAAAATCGACTAATTTGACCCGTACAATGTATTTTTGGCTATTGCTACAAATATACCTGTGTCATTTAAGACTGGTTTTGTGGTCCAGGCTCACATATTGTCATGGAACTGGAGCATCCTGGAAACATGGATGTGATTCCATTTTCATTAGTGGCAAAATTTCATCTTATGCAAATTCAGCGGAGACATTTCTCAAATTTAGCATTACATCAGGGCTCACCAATGGATCATCTGCAGTGAATGGGTGCCATCAGAATGAGAGTCCAAACAGCTGACAAAAACATCACAATATGACTCCAATCGATCAAACAATGTCTTGTAAAGTGACGAACAAGGCATTTTAACTTGTTTAACCTTTTTTTTTTTTTTTTTTTTTTTTTTTTTACCTTTCACATCAAAATCTACTAACATATTTGTTTAGAACTGTTTTTGCTTTATAACGGTTAATCTGTGCATATTTCTCTCCTGATTCAGATAAGATGACTTTTTCACTGGATCCAGATGTTAATTGATGGACTGGAGTCTGTGGATTACTTGTGGATTACTGTAATGTTTTTATCAGCTGTTTGGACTATCATTCTGACGGCACCCATTCACTACAAAGTATACACTGGTGAGCAAGTCATGTAATGCAAAATTTCTCCAAATATGTCCTGTTGAAGAAATAAAGTCATCTACATATTGCCGAAAGATGAGAAATATATTAAATACACAGTCCAGCTTTAAAGTGTTATACACTCTTTAGTATATGTGTGCACAGGCATGTTGGTTTGCACTCTGAAATGTCCTTGGCATTTACTCTCTCTCCCGGTGTCTCTGAATCAGCAGGGGTGAAACCGTGGGTCTCTCACGTGACTGTGCCGCAGGACAGAGCCGGAGGTGCAAGCCAGCCTGTCTGGACAGTGGCTGAAATCTGATGACAGCCGCTGAGAGCAGGTGCTGCCAAATGCCGGCCTGCCGCCGAGACGAGGTCAAACAGGACTCGTTACGCGCTGCTTGTATCCCGCCTTACGTTCCTCAGATCTGACGAGACAAGGATCCAGGCACAGCTCATTAGACTGCAGGAGAGAGAGAGAGAGAGTGAGTTCCCATTCACTCCCATTTGGCCTCTAAAAACAGTGAGCCAGTGTGCTTAATGGACTCTGTGTAATAGCTGCAGGGCTGAAGCACACTACTGTCGAATGCACAGATCTATTTTCATTTTTAGCAGTTTTAGCAAATGAATTCCTTTGATGGCACTGACATCACACTGCTTGTGTGGTGCAGCTGCTTGTTTATTGGCTGTAGCAGTTTAGATTAGTTTTTTATGAAAGTCTTTTGCATGCGTCATTCTTTATGTAACTAAAAAAGTAAATCAAATGTAAGCAAAACACCATGCAAACACCTCTCAGCCCATTTTTTAACCAATAATGTAAAAAAGTAGTTTATAAATTATAAACGTTTATTTTTAATTTAATTTTATTTTATTAAATAAATGTGCATTTCCTTCAGTGCTTATTTCTGGTGAAAATTCACTGAGGCTGCTATTGAATTGGAGTGGACAGTGAATGGTGATGACATTGCATATCAATTACCGACCAACACTTTCATCTGTCTGTAAGGCTGAAATACGAGAAGTTTATGTTAGTACTTCTTGACACCTCTGGCCCAAAAGTGAATGTCTGTCATAGTGTGGTCATTGAGAGCTGTGATAAATCTAATACATTAAACTCCATCAGCTGTTTTGGGTTTACAGCTCTTGGCAACAAGCATGGAGAATGTCCCACTCCAACAGACACCTGATACAGGAGTGAGACCTGTCAATCACCTGTCTGCATATAAACTACCTGAGCTCTGAGATATGATGCTGCTTTAAGTGTATCTGTGTTTGTGCTGAAGGAGTTTGATATGTAACTCAAGTTTCAAGCCCTCATCAAACTTGCGAGACGCATTAAATATAAAAAATAAAGATTCATTAAGTTCTGTTTCCTCACACTGAGTGCTAAACATGTGGAGAGGAGAGAAATTAACAAGATTTCAACTCACGCTGTTCAGGACTCTCACAGTAATGCAAATGCAAGTCTTGTGATTCCAGTTACGCCCGTGAAATATTAATTTTCTGTTGAAATGCATGTATTGTCTATTAAGTCCTTTACTGACCCTAACTAGGGGTTTCAGGCAGGCCTGGTTTCCAATCCCATAACATCAAGTCTGTAATTTGCACAGCTAATCACTGGGCATTAAAATGCTAACAATTTTATTTAATTTTAATCACTTGTATTTGAAGTTGACAGCCTGTGGTCACTGAGGATTTTGTTGTGTGGAAAAGAGAAACTGACATTTTGATTATAATTTATTTTGTTGTCCAATTAAACAAAATAATAATTATAATAAGTAAGTAAGTGACATAGTAGTGTGTAGACAACTACAACCCCCTTAAAACACTATAGACACCCGTTTTTTTCTAAAGGTAAAGTTTACCTTCAAGAGTAACTCACTGTAAATCAGTGTTTTTTTTTATTTTTTTATTTTGTATTATTACTTTAACAATGATTATTAACACTAACTTGCATTACGTTGCAATGACCAAGAAGCTTTTTGGTAATCTACAGCAGTAATGTCATAAAAAACAGACAAACAAACAAAATGCACTGATGAACTTTACAGGACAAGGAACATTTCAATAGACAAGGCCAATGTTGTCTTTAAGTGCACTTTGAGCTGCACATATTAGGCTGACTCATATTAATGAAGGTTCTGTATTGGATTTCTGTGGAGCTGCTTAATAAGTACCAGTGTCTTCTGCCATCTAGTGGAGAGATACAACAATACCAGATTACTTATAGGTAATATAGTAGTCTATTTGATAATAAAAGTCTCAATATTTAATGAAGTTTAGCTCAAACACCTCTTGTTTTAAGTTTAGGTTTTTTACTGGATGACAAGATGTTTTTTTTTTTTTTTTTTTTTTGTTGCACTATAATGACAATGTTTTCAGCAAGGGCGTATATTTGGTATTTTGACATTGGTGGGGACAACAGCAAACAACAGACATTTAAAAAAGCTTATGGATGTACAGTAATTATGATATAACTGAATTGGTTTGCAGTTTTTCTCACTCTGACGAAGATGTGATTCACTTGTTTGGCAATGTACCCACAAAGAAAAATTTCAGTCAGATTATTATATTAATCTTATTTCGTAAGTGACTTTTATTTTCGTTTTAAAGATGTTTTCTTTGGATTGTTTGACTACTCGAAAGAGAATATAGGAAATATAACTTAGCCTAATTAAATTGTGTTTAATGATAGCTTTGCATAAACAAAAATCTGTCTCTAAACCTCTCTTTTCCCCTAATAGCACACGTACATCTCGGAGACGTCTATTTCACGTGTGCATTTACATCTACAAGACATCTGCAAGACGTAGTTTGCTCATCTTCAATACGTCTATTGGACATTTCCTATCAGATGTCAGATAGACGTCTATTAGATGTCTATAAGATGCTTGTGATTTAGAATGCATGTAAAACTGACATCTTACAGATGTCTGCCAGACGTTTGTACACAGCAGATGCTTTCCATATCTTTAACAGATATCTTGCAGATGAACATGTGCTATCTGGGTCTTTATTAAGAGTTGAATTGTTTGAAATGTTGAAAATTACAAAAAAAAAAAAAAAAAAAAAAATACTGTCAGTAGGCCTACTACTACTGGCTAAGCTCTCTAGTTTTATGACATTAACTGAAATAGGTGAAAAAAGTATTCTGTTTACAAATAAAAGATCCATTTCCATTCCAAAGATAACATCCAACACAAATCGACTTTAAAAAAAACGAACATATTCAGGTGAGATAACCGGTTTACTGCTAACTAATGAAAACACTCCAAGCTGCACCTCAGGAGTCCGGTGAACCTGATCTAAAGCAGGTTGGATTTGTTTGGTTTTGTCAGCTCTTAACCTACTCTGCAACTGAATTTGTTCATCTCACTTCATGCTACAGGCCACAGAATGCTGCTTGTTAGATGTAAACATTGTGCACTATGATCAAGTTTGTAGCTTAAATGACTATATTTTAAATGGTTTGACCACTGCAATTCATTTGGTGACAGTTCAGTAGGAAATCAGTTAAAAGCAACCAGTCATCTTATATGAAGTGAATGTTACATTTAGCAGTAAATACTGTAAGAGATATTTGAGAAATTGTTGTATTAGCCTATACAGAGTGAAAATCAATGTAAAAAGAGCAAATGGGAGAAGCAGTTGAGCACAAAAGAGCATAACAACATAAAGTTAAAGAGGGTAACTTTACCATTCAGTTGAACTGTGCACGTAAACACTTCAACTATTATATTATAACATTATATGTTCTTACTCTGCCAGTGTATTAAATGCAAATCCCTACTAAATTCTACATCCTTGGTATTCAGGATGGACTTTAAATCAATAAAATGGCCTGTAAAATTACACCAATGAGACTTACATGTCTACATTTCCTTCTCTTGTCCTCCTATGTGACTTGAGGGGGAAAAGAGAGAAGAATAGCAGTTTAGGAAAAACCAACATGATTTTTTTAATGGATACTTTTCAGTGGTTACAAATGCACTTAACTTTTCTAATCACTGGGGGGAACTAGAGAGCTTTGCATAAAACTCAGACACGTTCAGACATGTCTGATCGGTAACAAGCAAAAACCCTGAGACAGAACAGCAGTTTGGCATTCCACTGGTTCTGTCATTAACATTAAACAGAATTTTTAGATCTGTTAAAGTGAGTCAAATATTTCCACTCTTCATGAAACAAACCTCAACCAGTAATCCCAACTCAAATCCCATCCAATAATCAGTACTTTTTTAGAAATGCAGTGTGGGAGCCAAGCTCAGACATCCTTTGGAGAATATTGGCCATTCCAGTCCATTTCATGTACTAAGAAATATTAAAAAACAACATGTCTGTTATTCAGACATTTTAGGTACAAATAGTAATGTTTCAAGGCTATTCTTAATGTTTTAGACAGGAAGTCGAACATGCTTCCACTTGCTGCTGTCCTGACTGAAGGTCAAACTCGTTGCCTAAGTTCTTCCATGATCAGAGTCTGGGCTGCTGGAGGATGAAGTTATGAGCCGATATATCTGGAAGCAGTGGCGCAGACCTAGGAATGGACCCGTGGAACAGTTAAAGGTGAAGTGAAAGTGTATTTTTACAGTTCTTTTATGGTTCTCTTGAGTGCATCGTTTGACTGCCGTCTTTTCCATTTCAGAAATTCTCATATACTGATTTTGTGTCTCTGAATCTTTGCTGCATTGTTTCTGGGAGCATTTCAGACATTTCTACTGACCCAAAGAGGACTTTCTATAAAACCAGACTATAAAACAACAAACTAATGAAAAGGGGGCAAAAGCATGCAGTTCGTCACCCCTGGCTTTTCATCCAGTTGTGCGAAGGCTTCGTTTTACAAATCATAAAGTGTTATTTCTGCAGTTGGAGAAAGATACAGACATTTATGAGGGTTCTTTATAGTGCTACATCTATTGTTGCTCACGCTAGCTTACCCATGTTGGCATGGACGTTTCAACGTGGCCTCAACACCTCTGTGTTTGGGCTTGACTCTGATTGCATTAGTGGCTTGGTGGAAGCGGATTCTCTGGGGTTGATGTTTGGGTCAGCAGCTCTTTGGTTGGAGGTGAAGGCCTTGAATGCTTCAGCAGGACACTGCTTAGTTGGCTTGGTAAAACCATCAGACTTGATTACCGTTAAGTGCTAGGACTTTTATCCTCCTAATTCAATAGCCATCATTTTCAGAGACCATTTTACTGGGATTTCCTTGCATGGAGATGATTGACAATTTAGCATTCAGGGATTTGTGTCTGTGTTTTCTCTCTGGTAATGTAAGAAGGGCGGATTGCATATGTGCTATATTAATTTATGGTGCATCTCACAGAAACAAAAAACCTCACTGGCTGGACATTAACAGAGTAAATCTCCGTCAAAGTTTTTAAGCGATGGAGTGTAGATGGTAACATCATAACACTGAACACAACATATTCTTTGCAGTCAGGATTGGTGATTTTTTTTTTTTTTTTTTTTTTTTTTTTTTTTTTTATGATTAACAAATGAGTGTGTGTCTATGGCCAGATGAGCCCATGTTAAATATGAATTATGCCATGTATGCATGCATGGCATCAATTAAAGTGCATAAATGATAAGCACTCCTTTTGCCCCATATTTGAAAATGTAAAAATGCAATGAAATTGCAGTATTTTTTTTGTAATGTATATTATATATTTTATACAATTGCATCTGTTTGTCAGTTCATAATGTCCTGTAATTTTGCAATGAATATATATATATAAAAAAAAAACTATATATAAATGTCCATTTGCATCTGTCGTTTTGTTTTATTTTGCAGGCAATATAAATGGCAAAATTTTCATAGCAATTTTACAATAAATAAATAATATAACCCAACAGATGTGATTGTATTTTTATACAATATTAACATACATTAATATAATAGTAATTTGTAAAAAAAATTTATTCAGTTGCATCTGTTTGTTTGCAGATTGTGTTTGCAAGCAATATAAATAGCTTAATATTCATTGCAATTTTACAACAAATAAATAAATGTAACCCAATAGAGTAGAGCTGCACAATTAATCAAATTTCTAATTGTGATTACAATTACAGATGCCACAATTATGTGATTGTGTAATCAATTACAAAAAAAACAAAAAAAATCCACTTACATTATTCTGCTTTCTTAAGATGTATGTGTGTGTGTGAGAGAGAGAGAGAGAGAGAGAGAGAGAGAGTGTATTTTTCCTACAGGTTATCTTAAGGTTTTTTTTTCTCATTGTTTTAATTATTTTTACATTTTTACTTATTTTATATTTAAAGAAGAAACTATACATAAAGATGTGGCATGCAGTTGCTTCAAACAATGGTATAAATCTACAACCCCAAATCAGAAAAAGTTGGGACAGTATGGAAAACGCAAATAAAAAAAGAAAGTAGTGATTTCTAAATTTACTTTGACTTGTATTTCATTACAGACAATATGAACACAAAATATGTCAGGTTTTGTCTGGTCAACTTCAAGCTCCTGTCCCAAAAAGGTTGGGACAGGAGCAATTTAGGGCTAGTAATCTGGTAAATTGGTTAAATAATGATGTGATTTCAAACAGGTCATGTCAACAGGTGATTGTAATTATGATTTGGTACAGAAGCAGCATCCAAGAAAGGTCTAGCCCTTTAGGAGCAAAGATGGGCAGAGGATCGCCAGTTTGCCAACAAATACGAAAATTATTGAAATGTTTAAAAACAATGTTCATCAAAGAAAGATAGGAAGACATTTGGATATTTCACCACATAATCAAAAGATTCAAGGAATCTGGAGGAATTTCAGTGCGTAAAGGACAAGGGCGTAAGCCTAAGCTGAACAACGATGATCTCCGATCCCTCAGGCGGCACTGCATCAAGAATCGTCATTCATCTATAAGCGATATCACCACATGGGCTCAGGACTACTTTGGCAAACCTTTGTCAAGTACCACAATACGTAGTTACATCCACAAATGCCAGTTAAAACTGTACTGTGCCAAAAGGAAGCCCTATGTTAACAGTGTCCAGAAGCGCCGTCGACTTCTCTGGGCTCGGAGGCATCTGGGATGGACCATCACACAGTGGAAACGTGTACTGTGGTCAGATGAATCAGTATTTCAGGTATTTTTTGGGAGAAATGGACGCTGTGTGCTCCGGACCAAAAAAGAAAAGGATCATCCAGACTGTTATGGGATTATTTTTGTGCCAATAAGAATGAACGTAACTTTATAAAACTGAACGTAACTTTCCAAGAAACGATCAAAAATATGCCACTGCAAAAGAAGAAAAACACAATGAAAATGAAAAAATGAACTCAGTCGCACGAAATTAACATGCTCTTCAAATATGCTTCATTCTTTGTTAATGATTTTCAAAGAATCGTTTTCGCGAATCATGGATTCTGAATGCGTTGCCACAGCTTTCGCTTACGCTTCGCAAATTTTCGTTTGCTGTTTTGGCACAAACCTCTCGTGGGGGCGGGCTTAACAGCGATCTACTCTGATTGGCTAATGAGCTTTTGATGTACAGTTGCTCTCTGACCTGGAAGCACAGACGGTGACGTCAGTGGCGCGCATATTGGAAAGTTGTTGCGGTGTGCAATACGTCGTGCTTTGTTTATAGAAACTATCAGAACTGTTGCACACTGTACATGAATGAAACTTTTATCGATGTTATTGATTAACATTACTTTAGCAACACGAACTTACTTCAAGCTGCCCTGAGGGACAAGCTGAGGTGGAAGATGATGCCGCTCCGTGTCTCTCCTGGGAGCTCATCTTTAGAAACTAAGAGACGACCGTAGGTGAAATACTAATAACATTAATACTTAATATAAACAAAGCACGACGTATTGCACACCGCAATATGCGCGCCACTGACGTCACCGTCTGTGATTCCAGGTCAGAGAGCAACTGTCCATCAAAAGCTCATTAGCCAATCAGAGTAGATCGCTGTTAAGCCCGCCCCCACGAGAGGTTTGTGCCAAAACAGCAAACGAAAATTTGCGAAGCGTAAGCGAAAGCTGTGGCAATGCATTCAGTATCCATGATTCGCGAAAACGATTCTTTGAAAATCATTAACAAAGAATGAAGCATATTTGAAGAGCATGTTAAATTCGTGTTCGTTTTTTTATTTTCATTGTGTTTTTCTTCTTTTGCAGTGGCATATTTTTGATCGTTTCTTGGAAAGTTACGTTCAGTTTTACAAAGTTACGTTCATTCTTATTGGCACAAAAATAATCCCATAGACTGTTACCAGCAACAAGTCCAAAAGCCAGGGTCTGTCATGGTGTGGGGTTGTGTCAGTGCCCTTGGCAAAGGTAACTTGCACTTCTGTGATGGCACCATTAATGCTGAAAAATACATAGAGATCTTGGAGCACAATATGCTGCCTTCAAGAAGACATCTTTTCCAGGGACGCCCATGCATATTTCAACAAGACAATGCAAAACCACATTCTGCACACATTACAAAGTCCTGGCTGCGGAGGAAGAGGATACAGGTACTTGACCGGCCTGCCTGCAGCCCCGACCTGTCTCCAATAGAGAATGTGTGGCGCATTTTGAAGCGCAAAATGCTACAGCGAAGACTCCGTACTGTTGCCCACCTTAAGACTTGTTTGCAGGAAGAATGGGACAAAATTACACCTGAAACACTTCATCACGTGGTGTCTTCAGTCCCTAAACATCTTTTAAGTGTTGTGAAAAGGAATGGCAACATTACAAAGTGGTAAATGCTTTACTGTTCCAACTTTTTTTGAAATGTGTTGCAAGAACCAAAATTGGCATACGTGTTTATTTTGAGAAGAAAAAAAAAAAAAAATCATGAGGAACACATTAAATAATGTGCTGTTGTATTGTCTGCAATGAAATACAAGTCAAAGTAAATTTAGAAATCACTACTTTCTTTTTTTATTTGCGTTTTCCATACTGTCCCAACTTTTTCTGATTTGGGGTTGTATTCAAAACATCATTCAATGTAAATTGTGATAATCGTAATAATTGCGTAATAATCGCAATAACAATTTCAAGGGAATAATTGATAATTATGATTTTTGACATAATCGTGCAGCCCTACAATAGAGGTGATTTGTATTTTTAAACAATATTAATATACATTAATATAATAGTAGTTTGTAAATTATTTTATTCAGTTGCATCTGTTCATTTGCATGTTTGTGTTATTTGCAAACAATATAAATATCTAAATTTTCTATGCAATTTTACAACAAATAAATAAATGTAACCCAATAGATGTGATTGTATTTTTTTAAACAATATTAAAATACCTTAATATAGAAGTAATTTGTAAACTGTTTTATTCAACTGCATCTGTCTGTTTGCAATTTATTGTTATTTGCAAGCAATATAATAGCAACATTTTCTATGCAATTTTACAACAAATAAATGTAACCCAGTAGATGTGATTGTATTTTTTAAACAATATTAAAATACATTAATATAATAGTAATTTGTAAACAATTTAATTTAATTGCATCTGTCTGTTTGCAATTTATTGTATGTTATTTGCAAGCAATATGAATAGCAAAATATTCATTGCAATTTTAAAATGAATAAATAAATATAACCCCTTAGATTGTCACGTTCACACACACACACGGAGAGGAGAAGGTAGATATTACTTTGTGATATTTATTGGGAGGTGTGCACACTTCAAACAGGTGAAACAGGCAGGTATTGAATCAAGAATCTTCACATACAGTCCAGCAGGTGAATACAAGTTTGTAGCAGTTACCAGTATGAGCAAGAGGCACTTCCCTTAGACTGGTGTGTAAAATATCCACAGGTTCACAAAGGGGTTCCACAGAGAAGCACAGGAGAATTGGCAAGAAGATGAGAAGACCCACAGATGAGTGTCCATACAACTTCGATTCCAGCCGGTGAGTGAATGACAAAGGTGGGTATTTAAAGGGAGCGGATGATTGCTGGTGCAGGTGTGGGTGATTAGGACTTCGGTGATGGTTCACAGGTGTGGTGAACTGGGAATTGGCTGGATGGTGACAGATCGTGGTGACTGGGACTGAGGGAACGTGCTGAGGGTGTGACACTACCCCTCCCTCCACGGGTGACTCTAGGCACCCAAGAACGGCGACGGGGACGACCTCGACCTCTGGGAGCTGGGCGTCCCGGATGTTGGCGGTGGAATTCCTCGAGGAGAGCAGGATCCAGGATGTCATTGCGGGGTATCCACGATCTCTCCTCGGGTCCGAACCCTTCCCAGTCTACGAGGTACTGGAGCTGGCCGTTCCGCCGCCGGGAGTCGAGGATCTCTTGGACCTGGTAGACGTTATCTCCGAGGACTTCAGGCTGGTTTGGAGGGGGAAGTGGTTCCGGTTCTGTGAAGGAAGGAACGACAGGGTCAGTGTGACGTTTGAGTAGGGAGACGTGAAACGTGGGGGAGATCCGATAGCGTGGAGGTAAGTTTAAACGGTAAATGACGGGATTGATTTGTGAATGGATGGTGAAGGGCCCCAGGTAGCGGGGACTCAGCTTTCTGCAAGGCAGACGGAGGCGGATGTCCCGAGTTGAAAGCCATACTTTGTCTCCAGGGAGGTAAGTAGGGTTGGGTAACCGGCGACGGTTGGCGGCTTCCGTGTGCCTCCGTACTGCCCGCTGAAGATGGACATGTGCTGAGTCCCACACCCTCTCGCTCTCCTGGAACCAGTGATCTACCGCGGGCACTTCAGAGGATTCTCCAGTCCATGGGAACAGTGATGGTTGGTATCCTAGAATACATTGAAATGGGGTTAAACCAGTAGATGTTTGACGGAGGGAATTTTGAGCATACTCAGCCCACGGCAGATACTGGCTCCAGGTGTCTTGATGTTGTGAGCAGTAAGTTCGAAGATACCGGGAGATCTCCTGGATCTTCCGCTCGGTCTGGCCATTAGTTTGAGGGTGATATCCTGATGACAAGCTGACTGTGGTTCCGAGGAGCTGAAAGAAGGCCCGCCAAACCCTGGAAATAAACTGGGGCCCCCTGTCGGATACGATATCTTCTGGGAGTCCATAATTCCGAAACACATTGGTAAACAGCGCTTCGGCTGTCTCGAGAGCTGTGGGAAGACCCTTCAGAGGAATTAATTTGCAGGCTTTAGAAAAACGATCTACTACCACAAGAATTGTTGTGTAACCTTGAGAGGGAGGTAAGTCTGTGGCAAAATCCACTCCCAGGTGTGTCCAGGGTCGGCGGGGAATGGGCAAAGGTTGAAGTTTACCTTCGGGTAGACGGCGAGGTGTGGTGGTAACGGCGCAGACCGAGCATCCACGGACGTACCGGGTGACGTCCCGAGCCATGTCGGGCCACCAATACTTTTGCTGGAGGAGCGAGAGGGTTCGCCTGCTGCCAGGGTGTCCTGAGCCGAGAGACGTATGCGTACTGTCCAGCAGAGGAAGTCGTTGACTACTGGGGACATAGGTGAGACCCGGGGGAAGTCTAGGTGGAGCGGGCTCCTCGAGGGTGGCAGCCTGGATTTCCTCATCTACCCGCCAAAGGATGGGCGCTAAGAAGACAGAGGGTGGTAGAACTGGGTCAGGAACGTCAACGGTAGGTTCAGGTGAATACATACGGGATAAGGCGTCTGCTTTTGTGTTCTTGTGACCGGGTTGGTAGGTGATTTGGAAATTGAAGCGAGCGAAGAATAGTGACCAGCGAGCCTGACGGGCATTGAGTCTTTTGGCATGTTGGAGGTATTGGAGGTTTTTGTGATCGGTAATGACCATGAAGGGGAACTGGGCTCCTTCTAACCAATGCCGCCACTCCTCGAGGGCGAGCTTAATGGCAAGTAACTCACGATCACCTATACCATAGTTCCGCTCTGCTGGGGTGAGTTTTTTGGAGTAGTACGCACATGGATGGAGAGACCGGGGTTCACCAGTCCACTGGGATAATACGGCTCCAATACCCATGTCTGCAGCATCCACTTCTACTACGAAAGGCAGTGATGGATTAGGATGTTTGAGGATGGGTGCAGTGACAAACATACGTTTGAGGTGGTCGAAAGCTTGTTGAGCCTCGGATGTCCAGTGCAACACTCGACGTCCTCCCTTCAGGAGAGATGTTAGTGGTGCCGAGAGAAGACTGTAGTTTTTAATAAAGCGACGGTAAAAGTTGGCGAAGCCAAGGAAACGTTGCAGCTCCTTCACAGTCTTCGGCTCCGCCCAGTTAGCTACAGCATCCACTTTACCTGGCTCCATGCGAACTCCCTCCGCAGAGATCACGTACCCAAGGAAGGAGACGGTGGACTGGTGGAACTCACATTTTTCAGCCTTAAGGTACAGTTGGTACTCCCGAAGGCGTTGGAGGACTTGAAGGACATGGATCTGGTGTTCTGTCATATTACGGGAGTAGATTAATATGTCGTCAATGTAGATGATGGTAAAACGGTGGAGGTAGTCACGGAAGATTTCGTTCATGAAATTTTGGAATATGGATGGACTGTTGGCCAGGCCATAGGGCATTACCTGATATTCATAGTGGCCAGTCGGGGTGATGAAGGCTGTCTTCCACTCGTCCCCCTCTCGGATACGGATCAGATTGTAAGCACTGCGGAGGTCGAGTTTGGTAAATACACGAGCTTCCCGAAGCTCCTCTAGAGCAGCCGGTACAAGTGGAAGTGGGTAGGCAAACTTGACAGTCACGTCGTTCAACACACGATAATCTATGCAAGGCCGAAGTCCGCCGTCTTTCTTAGAGACAAAGAAGAAACTGGATGCTGCAGGGGACGTGGAAGGTCTGATGAACCCCTGATGAAGGGCCTCCTTGATGTAATCCTCCATCGCTTCCTGCTCAGGACGTGAAAGAGGGTAGATCTTCCCGTGTGGTAGCTTGGCACCTGGCAGCAGGTCGATACTACAATCCCAGGGCCGGTGTGGAGGTAATTGGGTGGCTCGTTCCTTGCTAAATACATCAGAAAATGGATGATAGATGGCAGGAATGGTGACTGAGGTGTGAGTGGCTGGGCTCTCAATAGAAGTGGCGTGAACGGGGAGAGAGCGGTGTGGAGATTTAGAATCAGAGGATGGGGAACGGTAGCCGTGGTTCTTGCATTCTGCACACCATCCCAGGATTTCTCCTGTGCTCCAGTCGATGTGAGGTTGATGCTTCGCGAGCCAGGGTCTGCCCAGGATGACATCAACGTTCGCTCGGGGAAGTACTAAGAGGACGAGGTTTTCATGGTGGTTATGTTGAGACACGAGTGTTAATTCCTCAGTCCTCCGGGAGATTTTACCATCGCCTAATGGCGAGTCCTGGATGGTGGTTATTTGGTACCTGGTTTCGTTGTGGACGGTGGGTATCTGATACTTAGTGATGAAATGAGAAGAGACAAAGTTGCCTGCCGCTCCAGAATCCACCAGCACATGTATGGGGAGAGTACGAGAATCCACAATTAGGCTGGCCTTGATATGGGGTATGTGAGATATGGTAGGGGTAAGTGCAAATGTACTCACCATTGAACGAGGTGGACGAACTGGGCAGGCATTGATGAGGTGTGTAGCTTCACCACAGTACAGACATAGCCTGTCTCTGATCCGACGTCTCCGCTCTGAAGCATCCAGACGGTAGGAATCTGTAATCATAGGTTCCTCGGTGTTCCGTTGGGGTGAAGACGCTCTGGTTGGTGGAAAACTGGTTAGTAACATGGTAGAAGAACAGGCTGAGAGATGTTGAGAGACGCTAATCGCTTTCTTGATGAAAGTCTCTAGAGGGACGGTGTCGTCATAAATGACCAGTTGCTTGCGAATTTGTGGCTGGAGCCCCTTACGATATGCCGCCAAGAGGGCGATCTGGTTCCACCCACTGTTAGCAGCTAGTGATCGAAAACGTAAGGTGTACTCATGGATGTTAGAAGTGCCTTGACGTAAGGTTATAAGTTCATCGTGCACCGAGAGGGGAGTGATAGCGACTCCGAACACCTCTTTGAAATGATTGACGAAAGCATTGTGAGAGGAAAACGCTGGACTTTTAGCACTCCAGAGCGCCTCTGCCCATTGAAGTGCTCGTCCAGTGAGGAGGGAAATCATGAAGGCAATCTTGGAGATTTCACTAGGGAAATGAAGAGCGTTAGCTTCTATATAAAGGGAGCTTTGAAGGAGAAAACCATTACAGCTGCCCGGATCACCGGAGTAACTCATAGGACGAGAGAGGGGCGTGCTAGAAATCGCCGTAATGTTAGTTCGGGTAGCTGAGGGATCGGACTGCAAAGACTGGCGGAGAACGTTAACCATATCAGCGAATGGATCCGGGGGAAACTCCGGTAGTTGCAGTGTTAACCTCCATGAGTGAGCGGTAGCAAGCCTTTTAGGGCTGGAATCCTGTCACGTTCACACACACACACGGAGAGGAGAAGGTAGATATTACTTTGTGATATTTATTGGGAGGTGTGCACACTTCAAACAGGTGAAACAGGCAGGTATTGAATCAAGAATCTTCACATACAGTCCAGCAGGTGAATACAAGTTTGTAGCAGTTACCAGTATGAGCAAGAGGCACTTCCCTTAGACTGGTGTGTAAAATATCCACAGGTTCACAAAGGGGTTCCACAGAGAAGCACAGGAGAATTGGCAAGAAGATGAGAAGACCCACAGATGAGTGTCCATACAACTTCGATTCCAGCCGGTGAGTGAATGACAAAGGTGGGTATTTAAAGGGAGTGGGTGATTGCTGGTGCAGGTGTGGGTGATTAGGACTTCGGTGATGGTTCACAGGTGTGGTGAACTGGGAATTGGCTGGATGGTGACAGATCGTGGTGACTGGGTGACTGGGACTGATGATAGGAACGTTTGCTGAGGGTGTGACCTTAAGTGACAAACTGAAGTGACCAACAAAAATAAGTCTGCATTGTGTTTGTTTTTAGGACAGCAAAAAGTAAAGAGCGTGAGTAGCAGTCAGCTCTGCACCTGTTCAGTTCTGCTTCTCGCTTTACTACTCAATGAGTTCGACACCTTCAGCGCTCTTTGATTTCTCCTGCCTGTGCTGTCAGCAGTCTCATTAGAGCGGCGTATATATGGCACGCTCTCCATCCTCCACAACAATAGAGCTCTTTCTGTGAGGGATTTTGTGTTTTTATAGCAGTAAATGTGCTGGCCTTCTATTCCAGCATACAGAGGGTTTTCTTCCCCTGTTTAAATCATCACTGGCCCAGCTCAGAGGATAAGACCATCATTAGGTTGAACGAGTCAAATAATTATTCCAGTAAGGTGGCAAAGCGTCTCAATGCTGTCCTTACACGCTTGATCTATGTGCTCGGGCCTCACGGTTCTACGAGCCCTAGCTGGAGTCAACGGCCCTCTGAAGCCACATAAAAGCAATAGGATTTGGACCTCGGTGTCGCAGCAGGCAGGCAAAGTATGATTTTGATTTTTTCCAACGAGCCCCAAGTCAATTATAAAGCACAGACTCTAGTGTTAATGGCCTTGATAAGCCTGGACTTTGGACTCTCACCCTTTTAAAAGAGTCCATTTGGTCCTGCTTAGTTGACCCAGGCTTTGAGGTTCCCTTTAGGCCTTGAACGAATTAAAATGTTGACCTCAAATCTCTCCTTGCTGACAATCCCACATCAGATGAATGCATTATATCAGCTAACAATTTTTAGTTCCCAGACCATTCTGGGAGCTTTAGGTTTTGGTTATAAAATAAAACTATTAGAGAATGCTCTGTATAGGTTCTCTTTAGGTTGTCACAAAAAACCTTCCAGCAACAATCCTGCTAGAGGTAAAGTTGAGTTTATGCTTTTGAATTTTCATGTGAAGTTTCCTGTTTACTAAAAATCAAGGCTAAACTGTCTGTTCCTCATTAACATTTTCCACTTCTGGATTGGGTTTAACCCGATATGTTTAGTTGTTTAGACCAGCACACAAAGCAACGTTCATCACAATTCAGGCTTCTTGTGCCCAGTTGTGGCGGTACGTTGAACTTGATGGAACTTTAAGGCAGACAAACATGTCCATGTTCTTAAATCAATAACCCCCAAAAAAGCCAACAATAAGAGTCACGTGGGCATGGTCCACAGTACCGTCTTTCTGGACCAAAGAGAGTTTTAAGTCAACGTGGAGTAATTAAAAAAGATAAACAGCTCAAACGGCATGAAAATACAAGAACGTCCACTGACAAATTCACTCTTAACATCCATCTTTCTCTTGATGATTGGGAGTTGTTCTTTCGGAGCTCATTTTTTAACACTTGTTTCACTGAGAAATTTTTCCTTGTGTTGCATGTCTTTCTAATGACCCAGCAGTAAATCTTGCTCTGGTTTCTGTGTTTGAATTGGCTCTTTGGGGGTCATATGTAAGCTAATGATTAATGGCGTTCAATAAAGTGGATGAAAGGAAAAATGTCTGCGTTTCCTCGCCCTCTCTTTGGGGGCTTTAATGTCACGAGTGTCTTAAATGTTTTCCTATATTTCCATGATTCAGCCATACTTAGACATTGAAGCAAAGCAGTCTTTAGTGTGAACTAGAAAAAATAGGAGTTTAAGTCAGTGATAAGAATAGAAATATAAGAGAATATTTCAGAAAACGGAGGACATGCTCACCAGTGAAGAAAAAAAAAAAATCCTGATTGCCAGTTTAAACAGAACATTATTTTCTGTATTTGGTGTAATGCAATGTGTTTACGCTGTCTGAGGCTCAAAAAACACATTATTTTCCACATACTGTACATTATTGTTGCTCCTCTCTGCCCCGCCTTTCTGAAACGCATAGATTTTTACAAAGCTGATTGATCTGAAAAGCGCATTGTGATTGGCCGAATACCTCAAGAGTTTGACGGAAGTGTTACGCCCCTTACTGTGTTGTGATGCCGTGTCCCGGCGCGATGAGACAAAAACAATAAAACTCTTTATAAAAGAGGCATTTGTTGCATCCAGTGAGGACATAATTACTGATTATAATGACTCATACTGTCTTTTTACGAGTTGTGTTGTGCCGCGTAAACATATCACCATGTCTGCATTTGTGATTGTACAAACGGCAAACAACAACCCTACTCTATACTGCTCAAAACTCGTGTTTGAATAGCTAGTATCAAATTCTTTAAACATGAAAACGTACTTACAGGCTGTGAGTCAGAAGTGCCAGATTGTCCTTGCAAAGTTGGAACTGTCCTCAACATGGCGGCTGCAACAATACTACTTTGAGAATAATAGTGATGCCTTCTTTCAATGTGTATACATTGGGGCGGTGTTATGCAAATCTTCTCACACAGTGAGATAGATTTGTGGGGACGTGTTTGAATGAACCGTTTTAGGAAGGTGTGGCTAAGTCTTAACTAGGGCCCTATGATTTCCGCGATGCGGAAAACATGGACGGAATCCAGTCATAAAAACGGAATTTACTGAATAACGGAGAATGTCGGCAATTGGAGGGGGAAAAAAAACATTTCATAAGGATATTTTAATAATACATTTGAATAAATGAAGTATGCATTTACTAAAATTACACATGCTAAAACAGAATTTGATAACAATAAAACATATGGTAAGAAAGCATTTCTTAGCGCCCTAAACATGTAATTTTTGTTAAACTTTTAATAAAATTATGTGAAATTGTATACATTTTAATTAATGATTTTAATTAATTAATGCTTTTTGATGAATAAAATTCAATTTAACCATTAAAAAGGAGTCGAGAAAAATTAAAACGGAAAAAATGGAATCCAGAAAAATTAAAACAGAAAAAACGAAATTTTGAAAAAAATAAATAAAATGGAATTTGGGAAAAAAAATAAAGCGGATTTCATAGGGCCCTAGTCTTAACTTTTATAAAGAATATCTTTGGGTTTGAGACTTTAATCTCTGCAACTTTACAGATGTACAATAAATGCACAATCAGCTTGTAACACTCCAAAAAAGGAAAACATGAAATCGCATCATATGACCCCGTTAAACACATTAAATGTATATATCCTTCTTAAAATAGGGATTTTGACCTGTTATACCTCGGGGGGTCTTCACTGTTTCCAGCTATTAAAACCATACAATATTGTAATGTTGATATGATTCAAATTATTTACCACGAATCAAATATTTATCATATATTTTAAAACAAAGATACTTTGTTATAGGTGTGTGTGTGTGTGTGTGTGTATATATATATATATATATATAGTATTTCAACTTATTGCATTAATGTTTATTAAAATATTTATTAAAGTTACTTTATTAAAGTCCATTTTTATAAACATAAAACAGCTTATATCATAGGCTTTTTAAGGTCCAGGCAATGCTTTATTGTACCCTGTTTATTTAAAAAAAAAAAAAAAAAAAAAAAAAAATCCTGTTAATTTATCAACATAATTCATCATAGTTTAGCGAACGGAACAGCTGACATGGCTGGATGATTTTTATTCAATTTAGAGTGATTTATAGCTGGAATACACTAAATGGCTTTTGTACAGATTTTGGCCCCGATTTGCAGTCTTGACGTGTCAACGCTAGATTTCACAGTGTATGATAGCTACGGATTACCTTATTATCTTCAGACATTCATTTCTTCCTGTCTGAGGATATAAAACATGTTTGATATTTTGAACCAATTTTCTAACTTGTTTTAGTTGCCGCACGTCTCGGAGCAGCGAGGTCCAAGCAAAGCTACTGTAAGGGAAGCCTGCAAACTTTAGCCAAAAAAAGCGTAACTGCTAATGCTAACGCTGCGGCTTTGGCGGTAAGCAGGGAAGGAAACCAGAGGCCATTGAATGACTGGCAGAGGTGACTCACATGATCCAAGCTAGCCGTTATGCATTTTCCAATGGTAAGTACTAAAGACCCTCGCATTTCCCAATATTAGGACAATCTCTGGTCCAAGTCGTAGCTGTCAGAATATTCAGCGAGTTCTGCAAGTAATGAACGTTTTTGCGTTGATAGTGTTTGCATAGAAACGCATAATTCCAAGTCCGTCGAATGTCACCTGTTGTCATCTCGGAGTTACGGTAATTTAGTCCAACTTTAGTCTGTGTCGTGTGTGACGGGAGATTCCACAGTCCACCTGTGTCTTATATCATCTTGTCGAAGTATTTTTTTATTTCTAAAATAACCAAGTATACTGGCTATTCTTTGCTATTTGAATCTTTGACTTTGAATGACTGCGCACATGAGGTGAAAGCACCTGTAATTAAACACACTGCCTGTTCTGGCTAACTTTACTCACACTAGACTGCACATGTGTGTGTCTCCAGGGTTGACTGCAGCATGCCATCTGTACACAACCAGAAGCGTGAGCTCTCCAGAGATCAGAGCCAGACGGTGGAAACCGCAGCAGCAAGATCTGAATGTGTCCAGTAAGTCTGAATGCACACTGATGCTTGTCATTGAATCTATGATTTGGTTCCGCTCTGGTAAAGAAGCACTTGGACTAAAAGACAAAAAGAGTCTAAATGTAAAATGTGTCATTTATAAGCAAACTCATACATGGTGGCACCAAAAATTACTGTATTTGGATACTAAAGTTGCACTTTAGAAATTTGAATTTCACTGTATTAGATGCAAAACATGAAACCAAGTGGCATCTGCAAATAAATGATACTAGAGCTTCGCTCAGAACTAGCATTTTAATTTTTGTTCTGTAGGGTAGTTTTCCATAGACGTAAGAAGTCAGTTCACAAAGGTGTCCTAAAAATGTCCACTGGCTTAGTTTGTTATATTAACACATGAACCAGATGGGGTTCAACACTTTTTGTGTTTGTTTAAACAATATTCTTTTGTTAGTGTTTCATATTTAGAAATGTAACAAACTTACCCCTGGTTTCACAGACATGGCCTAGTCCTAGACTAAAATGTAAGTCTGAGCTGTTTCAACTGAAAGAAACTTGCACTGACTGATCTTAAAATATATCAGTGCCTCAAGATGCACACCAGTAATGTTTTTTTCTAAGGCATGTTTATGAAAATTACTTAAATGTCTTAATTGAACTATGGTCTTATCCTGGCTTAGGCTAAGCCCTGTCTATGAAACCGGGCCTTAATGTTTTAAAGTGTTTTGATTGAAAATTCCAGGGTTGCAATTTGTTAACTAAAACAAATACCATTGAGTCTTTACTTGTAGTAAAATGAACATTAATTGAAATAATGATTGATTTAAATAATTGGAATATTTCTCATTTTTGTTTAGTTTGTTGAAGTACAAAAGTTAATAAAACTAAGTAAATGTAAACTAAAACTTAAAATCAATATAGATGTGAAATATGTAACTTTAAAGATAAAACACTAAAATCTAAAAACAAAATAAAATACCAAAATATAAAAATTTTAATTTAAAAAATATAAAAATAAAATGTAGCTTATTTATAATATTAACACAAACTATAATAGAATATCAGTGATAACACTGGCTTGTACTATATTTCTATTATAATTAGGAAAATAATTTATATTGCAAATATTTTGTTTTTTAACGAAAAGGGACTTGTTACGTTTGTACAGTGCAACAAAGCAAATAATGCAATTTATATATTTTTTTTTTATTGTGCCTTAAATTTTAATTAGGAGTCACTGTAAAATAATAAATATTATGCAATGAGATATAACTAAAACCAGGTGTATATGACAACACTGGTTAGCCACGGTGAGCTTTACAATCAGCAGACCTCTTAGCTCTTACGTACGTTATAGTCTAAAATGTTTCTCTAGGGAGCGCTGATCCTCTGCCCGTACATTTGTTCTGTGTCACACTGTGCTGTGAATTAGCGTCTGGCCTGCTGGGGCTCTTGTGTGGGCTGTCACTACGCTCTTCTGAAGCACTGAGCATGCTGGTCAATACAGCGGGCAGGTAATGACTTTCCCAGCTGGACGCTGAGGTGTGAGGGGAGAGGAGGGCTGGACAGGAGCTGAAGGCATTGATACCACATTGGGAGTTATTGTTGATTTGTTGACTTCATAGAGATGTTACCATGGAAATGTGAA